>NC_081407.1:424072178-424087178 GCF_030272615.1 Cryptomeria japonica
TTTTATAGTTGTTGAAAGGAAGTGATATAATAAGAAGACAGAGATCAATACCATTGCAAGGCCTTATCTCTTAGTGTTCTTGTAAACAATTTTGCAAGCAATCGTTGATCATAAGAAAAATCAGTACACAAGGTTTGAAATGTTTTGACATGTGTAAGAGGATCACCTTTTCCATTATAGAGTTCTAATTGAGGGATCCCCACATCTTTAGGTGGCACAACTTTAACAATATCAAGAGAAAGTGGGCTCACAACATCAAAGGTGGGCACACTAAACTTGGATTGACTCATGGAAGCAATTTGTTGTTGTAAGGAAGACACAGTTTAAACAAGATTGTTAATTGTCATTTTGGTGGAAGAATTCATGTTAGACATAGGTGATTGAGAAGGCGGTGTTATGTTGTTGAAAGAAGGCATGGACTGAGAATAAGGTAGTGGGACACTATGATAAGTAGGCATTGGTGATGATTGGGTAAGAAAAGGGACACTTAAAGGAGGAATAAAGTTATTAAAGGAATTTCCCCCTTGTGTCACACTGATTGGTTGAGAAATAGTAGGAATACTCATGGAGACGTTGGTAACGATGGAAGATTGAATGAAGAAGAGGGATTGCCCCCATGACCTATGGTTATAGGAATGACATTTTGAGTTGAAGTAGCCATGATGTTGGATGTGAAAGTAGGAATACTAGTCATAGGATTGGTCAAAGGAATAGAGGAATTGACTTGTGTTGGAGGTTGTGAGTAACCTAGGGTTTCGGCACAACTCTTGATAGGCATGACATTAGAATCAACAATTTGTGCAATGCCACGCAATATATCAATTTCACATTCTTATCACTTTGAAGCATGCACTTAAGACCTTCAATTAATGGAAGAGATTCACTATTAGGGTATTCTTGGGACATCCATTGTTGAAAGCTATCAAATTGATTGTCCAATGTAGAAATTTGATCTAAAGAAACCCTAGTTAAATCTTCTTCTTCATCATGAGATCCATTAATCGGCACATGATTAGGATGGGAAGAATTAGTATGATCCTCATTAAAGAAGTCACCCAAATTAGGCTCCATATCCTCGGTAATTAAACCTTGAGAATCCTTAATTCTAATAATTCATCTAACGGGGATAGGATAGGTAGGACTAATAGTGGTAAAACTCATGCACTAGAGGGAAAATTTGAATTTTGAATTGTAGGACAAAGCTTGCAAAAATTGAGTAATGCAAAATTTAAGAAAATAATGATTACACAATTTGAACTTTGTTGGAGGAAGGGAAAGACACAATTTCCAAAAATTAAAGGAAATTGGAATTTTAAAATTAGGGCCAAGGGAAGACCACTTAATTTTAAAATCAGCAGGACAGACTATAATTAACCTTGTAATTTAAAAAAAAATTTGAAAGTTGGAATGTTGAATTTTGAAGGTATTTCTGATTCTAGAGGGTTCAAAAATTGATAAAATCAGCCAATCTTCTAGATTTAGGCTATTAAATACAGTCATAACAGTCTCCCGAAATTTCGGAAAAAAAGTCGAGGACCGTTGCGGAAACGTACACGGTCCGACCAAATTTTTTTGAAATTTTCAGAGATTGATATTATGATGATTTTAAAGCTAACCCCAAAAAATTGGCGAATTTTACGATCTCTAGATGGGAAAAATAAAGGCACAAAGGTGAAAATAGGACCCTATTAGGGTTTTGAAGAAAAAGAGGAATTGAATTGCAATTTTGAAAAGGGTCAAACCTAATAGATAGGGACACCTTGGAAAATGTTTAAGAATCTGAATGCAACTGAAATTGATTTGAAATTCACACAAAATCCAATTAATTTTAAAAATTAGGGTTTGATGATCTAACCACTTAAGTTTGAAATTTGAATTTAGGGAAAAAGGGGGGAAATTGAAAATTTGAATTGTAGAACTGAAAACAAATCTGAGAACAATTAGAAATCTGAAAATTAAATGGAAATCCAATTTTTTGCACAAGTTCAATATGATTTTTGAAAATTAGGGTTTTAACAAGTAAACTCTTAATTTTGTAAATTTTAATTGCAAATTGAACAAGACAATGAGGAAATTGAATTTGATAAACAAAGAAATTTTGAGATCTAAGACAACTACAAACAATTTTTTACAAATCACAAGTTCAATTTTAAATTTAAAAACTAGGGTTTTTAATGAATTAACCACTAAGTTTGCAGAAAATTTAAACTTTTAAATGAAAAATATGTAATGTTGTTCAAAGGATAGCATGAAAGATGTCGATTTCACCAAAATATAATGGTGGGAAAATGATGAGTGATAGATCAAGAGGAAAACTAACCTTTTCCCTCAAAGAGAGATGAGAGTTTCACTATTGATTATCCTTCAAGTACTTTTCACCATTACATTAGGAAGATGAGGGATAATTCACTAGATCCAATCTCCACACAAAGATGATAGATTGAATTCTAAATTAAGGATGTTATGAGAATCCCTTCTTCTTTTGTTTGATTTGGAAAGGAAATTGATTGAATTATGTAGTGCAAAAGTGACAAAGAATCGGTTATAACTTGAGATCTGAATATGGGATGAAATTGTGCACCTGGATTTGGTAGTAAAATGTTGAAACAAAGTTACCCTGCAAATTTGATGAAAATTTATCTGGATCGTGGTGGGAATGTACACGGTCCTTCGAAAAATCCGTGAAACAAAAAGGGTTTTTCCGCCTTTGCAAATAAAGCCCAAATCCGAAAGTACAGTTGTGCACCTACAACCTACACAGAGAAAAGAGAGGAAAATGTGTTGGGATTGGGGGTTTGCCTTTAGGTCAAACCCCAGTTTTGGAATTAACCGAGTAATGAAAGAAAGTACTTGCAAGTAGATGTAAATGAAAGACTGAATTGTAAATCACCTCAAGGGAGGTTGTAGTAGCAATATTGATATAAATGCTTGTATGAAATTGTATGTTGAAATCAATCTCCTCTTCAATGGTTGGATCCTTGACTTGAATGCAACACCTAGCCTTGAAGGGAGACTTGAGAATGCTCAATGTTAGAAAATAATGCTTGAATGCTCTTGATCTCTTATGACCTTATCATAATTCCACCTATCGAACTTATCCAACTCCTTCAAATGAGAGAGTGAATGCTTAAATACATGTTTGAAGGATTTGAATTTCATTATGGGCCAACATCAGGGAGATTTCCCACTCACTGCACAACCCACAATGCATGCTCTAGGAAGGTCTTACCCCAAAATAGGGTAGGGACCGGGGCACCACGCCCCTGTGCTACCCCTGTCTCTAGCGCATAGTGCGGACAGAGTGATACAGAGGCCAAGGAAGAAGCTATTTTCGCAAGCCGAGCACTCTTCGATCTCCGATCAGGCTAGAGGATTCGAGTTCACATGCGTGAGGATCCTAATGCAATCATAAATTGCTAGGGTTGCAATTTTATGACACTATAGTTAGGAAAAAAGCAAGACTGGTATGTAAGGGATATTTACAAATGGAAGGTATTGATTTTGAGGAGACTTTTGCTCTGGTAGCTAGAATTGAAGTTGTTAGATTATTTCTTGCATATGCTGCTCATAAGAAATTCAAGGTATATAAGATGGATGTGAAGTTGGCCTTTTTGAAAGGTGAACTGGAAGAGGAAGTCTACATTGAGCAACCAGTTGGATTTTCACTGACAGATGAAGAAGACATGGTATATAGATTGAAGAAAACATTTTATGGACTTAAACAAGCCCCTAGAGCCTAGTACGCTAGATTGGATGGGTATTTGATGAAGTTAGGATTCTGTAAAGGTATTGCTAATAGTAATTTGTACTTCAAGATTGATAATGATAATATATTGATTTTGAAGTTTTTATTGATGACATTATTGTTGGCATTTGCATAAAGATTGCAGTAATGAAATGTTATGTTGTTATTGATATCAATTAACTGGTAATGATGTTGTTATAATGTTGTTTTCTAACCGGTAGGAAGAGATAGTGAATGGAATTGCAACCGGTAAGTGAGCTTGTGAAGGAAACTGGTATTACTAGAGAAGAAGTGAGATCAACTGGTAAACCCTACCTATTGATATTATAAACCCTAACTGATGGAGTTTGGTGAATCGGTTGTATTGGTTTATGATTTGATGATGAGCAGTAATGATTATGACACATATGCATGTTGTATGACAAGAAGTTTCAAATGGTTTTTGGCGCATTGAGATAATGGTTTTTATCTTGCAAATGAGCAAGTACATTGCATATAATGTAAAGCACGTGATGAGTTACAGAGTTCGATTAAGTTGTGATCAAGGAGAGGTCGAGGTTATCTTGAATGATGTGCAGTGATTTTTATGTAATCCAACGGTCATACTTGAACCGATTTGTTTGTAATCTCTATTAGAGAATTATGTTTGTGATGTGTTACCGACCTATTGTTTTGTTTATAAGGTCGATGAGTTGTTTTGTTGAAGTGTTGGAAATTTGTAGTTGAGATTAGGAGAGTATGGTTGTCGAGCCAGATGTTGTATTTGCAGTATGTGTAAAGGCAGATAGGAGCATGAAAAGGATCTGAACAAGCAAGTGTAGTGCTATTCAAACAGATTAGTAAACCTCGGTTGTTTTCTAACAATTACGGCAGTCAAATCCCCTAACTGGGTAAGCTCTAAAAAGCTTAGTGTTATTCAAATCCTCTAACCAGGTGATCTATTAGTTTGGATTTCAAATCCTCTACCGAGTTTACTCCTAACAGAGTATTGCTTCTAATAGGAAATTATAGTCAATCCCTTAACTGAGTGGTCCCTAAGAGGATCTATTCTTAACATGACTTATTGTAAAGCTTTAACAGGCTTGGCTCCTAACAGGGAGAACTTCAGAAGAGTTCAAAATATTTGTGGGTATTCATCCCCACCGTGGTTTTTCCCATTTGGGTTTCCACGTCAAAAATATTGTGTCAAGTGGTGAATGTTTTTGTGGTCAGTAAAGTATTTGAATGATTTAGTTAAATGGTTTGTGAGTTTCAAAGATGTTTTATTGTTAATCTGTTATAATAGTTAACCGGTTTAACTTGTCAATAATATTACATTTGAAGTTCAGTGTTTAACCAGTCAGTTTAGAGTTTTCTTTGAGAGGTTGATTTTGAGATTGATGAAAGTTTTATATTAGTTTTCTATCTACTGATTCACCCCCCCCCCTCTCAGTAGTTGACCAGATCCTTATTCTTTCATCATACCATCAATTGGTATCGGATCTTTTCAGGTCCTCTAAGGTCTAAGCCTAACAACTTGAGGTAAAGATCTTGTAGAACATGATGAAGAAGGTCTAAAGTTTAATAGAGAGAACTACATGATATGGAGTGATAGAATGAAAATTTATATCAAGAGTCTAGGAAGTCAATACTGGGAACATGTTGGTACTCAATATGTTGCACCTAGTGGGATTATGACTGATGATCAGAAGAAAGAGAAACAAGAAAATAGTCAAGCATTAGAGGCCATTATCGGTTCTTTATCTGATGTAGAGTATGTTGATGTCCATGGTCTGGAGACTTCATATGAGGTATGAAATAAAATTGAAGAGATCTACAACAGTGATGAGCATGTGAAGATTGCCAAAGAAGAGAGTCTAAGAGAAAAATTTGATGAAATGTGGATGGTTGAAGGTGAGAATATACAATAGTATGCTCAAAGGATAAACGAGATAGTTGGGGAGATTAAGAGTGTTGGTGGTAAAGTGGAAGATGCCACAGTGATTAGCAAGCTATTGAGAACCCTTCTACCGACCTATGCTATCTGAGTTGCAGCCATTCAAGAGCTAAAATCTATTGACAAAACTAAGGTAACCCTTGACTCCATCATTGGTAAACATCCTTCTTTTGAATTAAATGGTTATGATGGTAGTGTTCAGAAATTTGAATATGCATTTAGAGCTTCGGTTTCTAACCCATCTATGAGGAAAAGTAGAGATGTCAGTCATAGCTATGAATCTAGATCTAGCAGAGAAGTTGATGATGAAGATAGTTGGTTGATCTTGAAGCATTGTTGGCCAAGCGGTTGCCCATAGGTACTGGTAAGTACAGAGGTAAATTACCTTTGAAATGTTTTGCATGCAACAAGATTGGACACATTGCATCTAACTGTCCTAATGGTGACAATGAGCACAAGTGTGAGAAGTTCAAGAAGTACAAATGAAAAAGCAAAAGAGATTGTCTTATTGCAGTTGATGATGGTATCACTGATGAGGAATCTGAGGGTGATGTTAATGAAGACATATTTTTTGTAGCCATTAAAGAAGAGACATTTGATCAAAAAGTATTAGTTTCTCGCATGGATAATTCTGATGATTGGATCATTGATAGTGGTTATTCACACCACATGACCGATGACTGGAGCAAATTTCTTACCTTGAAGGAATTTGATGGAGGAGTTGTGAGATTTGGAAATGACTCACCCTGCATGGTAAAAGGTAAGGGAACTATTTCTCTTAACAGAAAGAGCAGTGCAGATGATGTCTACTGGGTTGAAGGATTGAAGAACAATCTTTTGAGTGTTCCTCAACTCAATGACAAAAGATATCCATTGGAATTTAAGAATGGAATGTGCAAAATCTATGGGAAAAAAGGTGAATTGATTGCAATCGACAAGCAGACTAAAGGTAACCTATTTCACCTGAATCCTAAAGTCAACAACTGTTTAATTGCTAAAATAGATGATAGTTGGCTTTGGCATAGGAGATTTTGTCATATAAATTTTGATAACATTATTAAAGTGAGTAAGTCCAAGACAATGAGAGGTTTGCCTCAGTTGGACAAACTCGTTAATGCTCCATGTAAGGAATGTCAGTTGGGAAAGATGACATCCTCAACTTTTAAGAGCAAATCTTTTTCAGCGGAACATCTGTTAGATTTGGTTCATACAGACCTCTGTGGACCAATACAGACCAAAAGTATTCAAGGTGACAGATATTTTATGATCTTCACTGATGATTTCTCAAGAATGATATGGGTCACATTCTTGAAGGATAAAATAGAAGCATTTAATAAGTTCAAGGCATTCAGGGTCTTAGCTGAAAAAGAAAGTGGAAAGAAGATAAAGTGTCTGAGGACTGATCAAGGTGGTGAATTCACTTATGTGGAATTCACTAGATATTGTGAAGAAAATGGTATCAAAGGGAAGCTTTCTGCACTGAGGACACCACAACAAAATGGTATTGCAGAGAGGAACAACCAGTAAGTTGTTGAAGCTGCTAGAAGGATGTTGATACAAGGAGGTGTAGCAAAAAATTTATGGAGAGAAGCTGTCAGCGCAATTGTCTACACTATGAAATGGATATTGGTAAAGAGAGGTAAGGGTAAGACTCCTTATGAATACTGGTATGGTAGATCACCTAATGTTAGTTATTTTAAGATATTTGGAAATAAATGTTTTATTAAGAGAGGTGACTATGTTAGCAAGTTTGAGGCTAAAAGTGATGAAGGCATATTTTTTGTCTACTCCACCAAGAGTAAGGCCTACAAATGTTATAACAACCAGACACAAAGAATTATTGAAAGTGTTTATGTTTGAGTGGATGAGTATCCTGAAGTCTCAGGGGTAACCAATGTGGAGAAAAAGGATGAAAATCCTTGCATTTTGATTTTGGAACCAGAACCGGTGAAGTCATAAGCTGATAAAGAGACTGTTGTTGTACCAATTCAACCGAAACAGGTAGATTCTGAAGAAGATGATGATAATGAAGAAGAAGAACCTAAAGATAATGATCATATTATTCCAAGGTATGTGAGACTCAATCACAATCCTGACCTAATTATTGGAGATAAGGATGTTGGAGTGTTAACCAAAAGAAGAATTAGAGAAAATTCTTGCATGATCTCCACTACTGAGCCTAGAACTACTAAGGAAGCATTTGGAGATGATCATTGGATCAAAGCTATGGAGGAGGAGCTTGATCAAATTGAAAATAACAACACATGGACCCTAGTACCCAGACCAGTGAATAAAAATGTGATAGGTACTAAGTGGGTATTCAGGAATAAACTGAATGAAGATGGAGTAGTAGTTCGAAACAAAGCTAGATTGGTTTGCAAAGGTTATGCACAAGAAGAAGGAGAAGAATATGGTGAGACTTTTGCGCCAGTTGCTAGACTGGAAGGTGTTAGGACTTTACTTGCATTTGCAGCATATAAGGGATTCAAAGTAAATTAGATGGATGTGAAGTCAACATTTTTGAATGGGATACTGGAAGAAGTATACATTGAGCAACCAGATCGTTATGCTTTGACTGATGAAAAAGATATGGTATGTAAATTGAACAAGGCACTATATGGGTTAAACCAAGCACCGAGAGCATGGTATGAGAGGCTAAATTCACATCTGATGAAGATAGGTTTTCAGAGAACTAGTGAAGACAATAACTTATATCTCAAATCTGAAGGAGATAAGATATTGGTTAGTGAAGTGTTTGTGGATGATATCATTGTTGGTGTAAATAATTATTCATCTTGGATATTATTACACCTTACTTAAGTTTACTTAGGTACATGCATTTCATAGTAGTTTGGGTATGAGACACTTGGGTGTTTGTGCCACATTGGGATAGTGTGTGTAGGAGAATTTCCACCTTTTATGGTGTGATCTTGTTGTTACACTCCACATTCAGTGGGTGATCCACCTCATGTGGACTATTATATTGTTTCTCCTACCTACCCACACCTATTTCCTACCTACCCTTGTTTCTTATTGAGCCACATGTCATCTTTGTGTGCTCACATATCCATATAGCCTTTCCTATATAAGCAGGCTCATATTCATTGTATGTAACAAATGCTTAATGATCTAGTTGATCATATTTTTCATCTTGATAGAATACAGTTTATTTCTATCATCTATTTTGTTCTCTCTTATTTGTGCTTTCCATTGCCTCTTGATCTTGGCAAAATCTCACATGGTATTAGAGCCATTAGAGTGTCATTGGTTTGCCAATTGAGAGAAATTTGATGTTATTTGGGGTTTGCATTTTGGATTTTTCTATTGCAGGTTATTATTGAAGCTTGATGGATAAAATTTGAGGTTACCATTGGATTGAGGAGGTCCAAGAAAGTTAGTTTTGCCTTTTGTTTCATCCAAATCGGACGTTGGAGGCCAAATCTAGAGGCATTTGAAGTTTGAAGCCGCGACGGAAATTTTCCAGAAATTATAATTTTGCAGGCGATTTTCAAATAGCGATATCTCACTCATCCAAACTCCTTTTTTGGAGCAATTCTTTTTTGTTTTGGGGTAGAATTTCATGATCTGTATAGTGATGTAGGAGGTTTCTGATTTTCAGATACAGGTTTTTTGAAAATCGTGAAATCCCAATTTTTACAACTTTGGAGGCTTCGTTTGGGCTCATATGGACTCCTTTTTAGGTGCCATTTTTTTTGAAAGTGCATAGTTTTTCATCTACTTTCATAATCTGCCATCTATTTGCAGTGATTTTAAGTAGAAATTGTACTTTCAGTACTTGGCCATTTTAGGCATATTTGGTACTTGCATTTTGCTTGGATCTTAGTTTAGATCACTAGCAGTATTTGTTGAAGTCTCTTAGATCTCATTTTGAGAAGTTGTAAATTGAAATCAGAAGTCCACTTTGCCTTGTTTTGCAAGTGGCCTATTGTATATGCACTAAGTATAAAGTGCCAAAATCACCATTTTGGGGGGATTTCTTGATTGAGTATTTTGGGGGGGTGTCTTGTGTGATTGTGCCTCTCTCTATCTTGTGTTTTTTCATTTTGGTGCTATGGGTTCTCCTAAATTTCCACTTTTAACTCATAATTATGCATCATGGAAGATTAAGGCATGGAGTAAACTAATGGAAAAATGACTCATTCATTATGTAAATGAAACTATTACAGCACCACCTGATCCTAAGGCTGATCCTAATGCTCAAATTGAATGGCTTACTAAGAATGCTATGGTACTTGGAACTCTTAGAAAGTATGTATCAGATGACCTCATTTTTCACATTGATAAGTGTACAACAATTAAAGAGGCTTGGGATATTTTTAAGAAATTGTATGGTCAAGTTGATGAGATTAAGGGCTACAAGCTTGATAGTGAACTCACAACTTTGGATCCCAAGGATTTTGATACAATCCAAGATTATGTCACAAAAGCAACTGAGCTAAGAGCAAAGCTAAATGATTTTGGAATTCACAAAAATGATGCTCAATTGGTTTATAACTTGTTGGACGAGCTTCCTTTAGAGTATGCAGCCTTTGTATCTATCTTTCACACCCATAGGTTAGCTCAAGGTTCCTCATACACTTCTCCCTCATTTGATTCATTCACGGAGATGCTGATACTTGAGGAATCTGAGTTGACCACGATGGGGATTCTCAAATCTTCAAAGTCACAAGCTTTGGTGGCTAACAAAGGGAATCAAAGTAATCAAGGAAAAGGAAAGAATCAAAAGCAACCTAAGTCTAAACCACAACAAGATGGAACACAATATTCCTCTCCACAACAAGGTGATTCACCATTCTCACCTAAGAGGAAATCATATAAGGACAATCTTTTTTGTGGATATTGCAAGAAGTCAGGACATGATGAACATCATTACTATAAGAAGGATATTGATGAGTTGAAGAATCTTCTTGAGAAGAATAGAATCAACCTACCTTCTAGAATGTCTACATCGGCTTCTTCTTCCAAGGATAAAGGAAAGGATCACTCTTTTGGGACAGATAAAGGAAATGGACAAGCTCTTTATGTTACTACAAGTCATGATTCAAGGATATGGCTTCTAGATTCAGGGGCTTCTCATCATATGGCATCTTTGCAGTCTATGTTTTCTACATTTGAGCCTTGCCACATGCCGCAGATTTTGATGGGCAATCATACATACATGGATGTGATTGGCAAAGGAGCTATTGCCATTGGGGATAACTCCTTCAATGATGTGTTGTGTGTACCCCACTTGACAAATAATCTTCTTTCCATCTATCAAATCACACATGGGGTAACCAGGAAAATTATGGAGTTCACACCTGATTCAGTTATCATTAGAGACTTGGAGAGTGGAGCTATCATTGCGACTGGGGTGGTTGATCATGCATCTCGGTTGTACTCTTTTTCAGATTTTGGTCTTATTGATAAGGTTGGTTCTTCCTATGTTGATGATTCAGATTTTGAGGAGAACTTTGGGCATTTGAACTTGGGGATTCTCACATGTGACCCCATTCTTGAGCCTTGTATTTCATCTCCTCATATTGATATCACATCACCTATTGCACTTGATGATGCGGATAGTGCGACAGTTTTGCCTTCATGTGATTCAGTGCGGTAGGATATTCATTGTCTTCCAGCTTCAGATTCATGGGATGATTACTTGACAGACATTGCAGATTTGGGAGACATCATTGATGACATTCATCTTCTCTTTGATGAAGGTGATCCTTCTTCGATTGTTGCGAGGGAACACTATGACCCTCTTGTTCATTCTCTACATGATCATTCTTTAGAGGTTGACATGATTGTGGATACTTTTGTACAACACTTGGAGGAGGTCTCTTTATCTTTTGAGGAGACATATGAGTCTTTGGGACATGCTCTACATCCATCTCCACTAGATCTTGGAGTGCCTTTTTCAGCAGTGTGGCACAGTTTACCACCTTTGGAGGGGGTATCTTTTAGCATCGACATGGGGACACTTGAGCAGTTTTTCAGAGATTCCTTTCATCATGAGTATTTTTGCTTCATCTTCCCTTCATGGTTGGGGAGACTTCATGGATACACCTTTGGTTTTGTTTCTTCCTAAGGGGAGGAATGTTGTTCGACGTTCATGGAGCAGTTTCTTCATTCATCTTTGAGCTTCTATCATTGGTGCAGATTCCAGATTGAGGGGGGGATTCCTAGTCTCTCTTCTTCTTCTTTGATATGGGTGGGACTTTTTCCTCACATGGGGTTTTTTCCTTCACATACTTCTATGAGAGTTCTTTGTATCTAGTTTTCATCTCTCTTTTGGGGGAGGTTTTTTTCCCATTGGGTTTTTCTCTCTTTCCATGCTTTGTGAGAGATTTCCTTGCATTGGTTTTCATGCATTTGCATTTGTACATGGGTACCTAACATGGCCTCGTAGCCAGGACCCATCTTGCATTGCTTAGTTGCATTGTAGACTTTAGTGCATTCCCCTAAGTTGCACTTAAGGGGGGGGGGGGGTGTTGGTGTAAATAATTATTCATCTTGGATATTATTACACCTTACTTAAGTTTACTTACGTACATGCATTTCATAGTAGTTTGGGTATGAGACACTTGGGTGTTTGTGCCACATTGGGATAGTGTGTGTAGGATAATTTCCACCCTTTATGGTGTGATCTTGTTGTTACACTCCACATTCAGTGGGTGATCCACCTCATGTGGACTATTATATTGTTTCTCCTACCTACCCACACCTATTTCCTACCTACCCTTGTTTCTTATTGAGCCACATGTCATCTTTGTGTGCTCACATATCCATATAGCCTTTCCTATATAAGCAGGCTCATATTCATTGTATGTAACGAATGCTTAATGATCCAGTTGATCATATTTTTCATCTTGATAGAATATAGTTTATTTCTATCATCTATTTTTTTCTCTCTTATTTGTACTTTCCATTGCCTCTTGATCTTGGCAAAATCTCACAATCATATTTGGAGGCAATAATGACATGAGCAATGAATTTGCAAATGAGATGAAAAATGAATTTGAAATGTCTCTAGTGGGAGAGATAAAAAATTTCATAGGCTTGCAAATTCAGCAAATGAAGAGTGGTATTTTCATCACACAGTCTAAGTATGTGAAAGAGGTATTGAAGGCATTTGGAATGAGTGACTGTAAACCAGTTGGGACACCAATGGTTACATGTTGTAAATTGTCTAAAGAAGATGAAGCCACATTTGTTGATGAAAAGGAGTACGAGTCAATGATTAGGGAATTGCACTATGTTGTTCATAGCAGACTAGATATAGCTCATGCAATTGATCTAGTTGCCAGATTTCAAAAGAATCCAAAGGAAACACACTTGATAGCAACCAAGAGGATATTCAGATATTTGAAAGGTACTATTGACTATGGTTTATGGTATCCATATGTAGGTAACTTTGATTTGAAGGTGTATACAGATGTAGACTGGGCAGGTAATGTTGATGATAGGAAAAGCACAACCGATGGAGCATCTTTGTATAAAATTTTTACTAAGGCAATTTCCCTTCGTTTAGCTAAAATTCTTTCTAAAATCATCTCTTTGGAGCAAGGTGGTTTTGTGCCCAGTAGGGAAACAATAGAGGGAGCTATTGTGGCACATGAGATGTTGCATTCTATCTCCATTCAAAAGTTTCCGGCCATGATACTAAAATTGGACATGATGAAGGCTTATGATAGGGTTGAATGGGGGGCTTTAGGTCTTGTTCTTGAGAAGTTAGGGTTTTCTAAGGCTTGGGTTAAATGGATTAATTCTTGCATCTCTTCTGCAAGATTCTTGGTCTTAATTAATGGTTCCCCTTGCGGTTTTTTCTCCTCTTCTAGAGGTTTGAGGCAGGGGATCCTCTGTCCCCCTTTTTGTTTATACTTTTAGCTGAATCTTTTAGTTGGGCTATTAAGGCTACGAAATTGAAATGGATTTGGAAGGGGGTGAGGATTTTGAGGGTTCCAGACTCTATTTCTCATTGTCTATATGCAAATGATACTTTGTTATTTGGTCGGGGTTCTTCGAGGGAGGCATCTATTATAAAAGGAAATATTCATAATCATGCTATATTTTCAGGTCAAAAAGTTAATGTTGAGAAGTCAAAAGTATTCTTCCTCGATACATCACAATTAGTTTAGCATAGATTGCATTCCTTTTGGGGTTTTGAACCTAGTAACCTCCCATGTACTTATCTTGGTATACCTTTCTTTATTAAACATGATAAATTAAGCTTTTGGGATAAGATCATTTTTGTTATTTCAAAGAGAATTCTATCTTGGAATCACAGATGGTTAAGTCTGGATGGGAAAATCATTCTTATTAAATCTGTATTGAATGCAGTTCCCATTTACCTTATGTCAGTGTTAAAATCTCCAAAATCTGTGATTGTGAGCTTGCGGGACACTCTCAGGACCTTTCTTTGGAGTAGTAATAAAGATGGAAGGAAAAAAATTTCCCTAGTAGCCTGGGACAAAGTCTGTTTGCATAAGGATCTTGGGGGTACAAGTATTAGGAACTTGGAAAATCAGAATTTGGCCCTAGGAGCTAAGTTGGTTTGGAAGTTGTATGAGCAACCTGGTTCTTTATGGGCACAAATTATGTATGCAAAATACCTTAATAATGGTCCAAGAGAGTATATTTTTCAAATTTCAAATTTACCTTCAAGTTTGGTAATGTGGAATTTTATATGTAAATGCAGGACTGTTATTTTGCCACATCTCTCTTGGATTGTTCGTAATGGGAAGAAGGTTAGATTTTGGGAAGAGGTGTGGAATGGTCACATTCCATTACTAAATATTAGGGACTGGTCCCCTTTGATATCTAGTCTTTCTTCCCTTTGGGGGGTCTTTGTGGTAGATTATTTTGAGATAGTATACAGTGGAAATCTTAGGATGGCAAAGTGGAAATCCATTGAGTTTTTTGATGTTGATCAAGAACTAAAAATGCATTTTGCAAAGGTTATGGGAGAAAGAATGATTATCCTCTCTGATTCTGAAGATGAACTTGTTTGGACAAAGAATATTTTTGGTAAATATACGGTGAAAGATGGTTATAATTCTCTTATGATTGTGAAAGAATTATCTTCTTGGCCATATAAGCTTTTTTGGCATTCGGCCTGTCTACCAAAAGGTGGTGTTTTTGCCTAGTTAGCAGTTCAGGACAGGTTCCTTACAGGCATGAGATTGGATAGACTTGGTATCATTGTTGTTTTTTCTTGTGTGTTATGTAATAAAAACTTGGAATCCTCTTCTCACCTATTTCTTCATTGTGATTTTGCATACCAATGCTGGCAATGGTTATTTGATAAATTGAATTT
>NC_081407.1:426397678-426485178 GCF_030272615.1 Cryptomeria japonica
TTCATGATAATCCTGCGAAGTTTGCCAACAAAAGGCCCATTATCCAGAGGAATGTCAACTTCCTCATGTGGTGGTTCAATGTGAAAATTCCTCTCTACAGCCATTGATTGGCTATATACCTTCGGGACGAAGGTCTCAACATGGACATGATAGTCGAGATGGAGAATCTGAAATCTTCTGAATCGCCAAAGGGTTCTCCATCAGACCAGGCAGGGGCTCGAGGGAAAGGGCTTGGCTTTTGAGTAAGTAGGGGATGTGACATTCTAGTTAATCTATGCATAGCTAGTTCGTATAAAAGATTTTTATGCTTTATCGTTTCTAGATAAGAGATGACTTGTCTTTTGAAGATATGTTTATAGCATCAGATGCTCAAGATATCTATTATTATACGCAGACACTTAAGACTACTTCAATGATATGCAATACATCTTTATAGATGCTTTCCCATATTTGTTCATTTGATTATAGGCTGTAGATAATTTGCAATTTTATGCTATAGGGTGTATTAATGAAGTATCTATCTCAGCATAAGTACACACACATAGATGCAAGCTTGCTCATATAATGCAAGGCAGATATATAAACACACCTGCATTCCATGTGGTTACAGGTATGATGTTGTAGATACCCCTGTTAATATTTTTGATTACATTATCACCTTCATGTATTGGGATCATGTGGAGGGGGTTCATTGGAAACCATCAACTCTCTTGATTTTTTGGCCACGACTGTCATGGCCCTGGTTCATTCCATATTCTTATTATAATAGTAGGTAATTTTGATAGAAAACCTTATTCTGAGATCATTAAGGGGCTCCAGTTTCAGGTGGAGCCAATGTAGGCGGCTAACATCCTCTCTTAGTTTTACATGGTTAAAAGGTACCCTAACTTTGAGTTTGCAAGATAGTATTGCTCTGTGTTTGCAACATGCAGGATCCAATTCGCTCACCCCCACTCGGTCAGCACTCGAACAACTCCTTGGTATCCCCACTCGCCCTCACCATACAAAGGCTTCACATATTACTCAGATCCATTATGTAGAAGTCATGGTTAAAATGTCGACAACATGATGTATTTCTCAAATTATTATTGTAACCCCTTAAGAAGTCAGATTTCTGGCTAACAGGGACTTGTAAATTAATTCCAGGATTTTTCCTTGGGCAAGACCAGAGGTTTTCTTCATTCGGTTATTTCCTACCGGTGCCCACACTGAACCGAATTTATACATTTATGTAATTATTTTTCAATTAATAAAGTTTATGGCCTCGACCCATTATCGATCAAAAATAAATAAAAATCCAAAATATAATTTTTCTACAATAATCAAAATTTTAATAATACGAATAATTATAAATTAAATCTAATAAATTTGTATTATTATCTCTATTTTCATAAAAAGATATAATAATTTAAACAAATTTCAAACTTAAATCGAAATAAAATATTCAAATAGAATAAATGAAATACAAACTCAAAATATATCAAAATCTAAATATTAATAAAAATAATAATAAATAATAAATAATAAATAATAAATTTATTAAGTTAATAAATAATTCAATAAAGATTTCCACCGAATTTCATAATTAGGATGATGATAGAGCATGATGCGAAAGCAGAGTGAGGCAATAAAGATCCCCAACCAGTCTATACTGAATTTTTTTTATTTTGACTTTGTTGGTTGAAAGTTTTAGGATAGTTTTATGAGGATTTTGCTTGGGTTATGTTTCCAATGATTGCATAAGGGTTTATCATGAATGTTTGACAATGAAACAATACCTTTGAACTCAAAATGCAAAAATATTAATGACTAATAAATAAATTCAAAACTCTAATTTTATGGAACAACAAGATAATAAATTTCATTATTAAGGAAATAATTCACCACAACCACTATTTGCATACCAGGAGTTTAGCACTCAATCAAGAAGGAATTTTATTGATGAATTTCAAGATAGCACAATCTATGAGCTCCCAACAATCAAAGATAACTCCAAATGGCTTTATTTGCTTCTACAATAATTACCAAAAACAAATACTAGGAATTGTTGAGTCCCACACTTGGCTCCCAGGCGGGATTATTCAATTTACTGACAAAAACAACAATCTAAAACAAAATCAACTCCTGTAGCCTATAAACATCACAAAATCACTGTTGGAAGCTATTGACAATTAATTTTGCATGAAATACAACCCCTTTCTTGGTTGGTATGGTCATGAAGTGCAATCTTGTGTTAGCTGAATGGTACGATTGGCTTAGGAAAGGTACGACCAACTTAGAAGAATGTACGGATGACCTCAGGAATCTCACATCCCTCCAAATCTGCCATGTTTCACCTTATTTCTGCTGCAAACAATTTTATTATTATTCTTTCAAGCAATTTCACTACCTTTTTGTAGAATTGTTCTCCTGGCAACAATTACTTTTATTGAATTTTGCTAATCTAATTGCATCAAACCCTTGATGCTTATTTGTTGGAAATTAACTTGTAAATTTGCTTGTAAAACACTCTAATTAAGCATAAGTTGAAATCTTGTATGGATTTCCCACAATTATGAATTGGGTTTCCATCCAACTCACAAATCTTTAGGGAGTTTTCATTCCCAAAAGTATGAAAGGTTGTTGAAATTCATCCTTAGAGCTTAATTCTCCAATAGTTGATGTAAAAATGAATCAATGAATGCACAAATGAGACCCCCTCAGGTTACTTTATTGCTTCCCAACCCTAATCAAACTTTTAGGGCTTTGTTCTCTATTTTAATAAAATTATTTTGCAACGTATATCTCCATTAAGTGGTTTGATCAACTTGAGGCTCTAATTCACCGTTAATAAAAATCCCACCTTTTAAAACAACCTTATAACACTTAGAGAGGTGTGTCATGGGGTATGTCATTAATTTTTAATTTTTAACTTTATAACATAAGACTATAAAGTTAATTTATTATGACTTTAATTGTTTCTATAGATAGCCACCATAATATAAAATTACCCGCTTTAGCCATGGATAGCTTTCTATTTTTAGCAAAAAGGTGACTTAGCCATAAATAACACTATTTGCTCAAGGATGAAGATAACCAACTGCCAAACTATAGCATGTAAGTCCTTCCCTACCCTTAGTAACATCTCCTATCCATTAGATTTGCCTACGGAGATGGATAATAGGCAAATCTCAACACTTGAGTGATCAACTAGGAAAGAGGGGACATTATAGTCCTCCCTTCCAGAGATTGCTTGCCCTCAAGCAACTATAAAGCTGGATGTTGAAGTATCATTTCCCCTTCCCATGTGGCATCCTCTATAGGCAAGTCCTTCCAACATACCAAATATTCCTTGATCACTTTTCTCCTAAACCTCCTCTCGCTCATGTCCAAAATCTCTACTGGAATCAAGATCAATCGGCCCTCCTCATCCAATGGAGGCAACTCAGGCAAAGAAGAAACATGCTACCCCAAAGCCCTTTTCAAGCAAGACACATGAAAGATATTATGCATCTTACTCTTATAAAGCAACTAAAGTTCATGCACTACCTCTCCAATCCTCCTCGATACTCTATAAGGTCCATAAAACTGAGGTTTGAGTTTCTCTGCTCCACTTCTCTTGATTGTACTATGTCTATGGGGTTGCAAGCACAAGAAGACTATGTTTCCAACCTCAAATGACCTCTCAATCGAATGCCAATTTGCATACATCTTTTGTTGATTCTGGGCATGTTTAATGTTATCCTTAAGTGCCTTAAGGATATCCTGACTATCCTGCAGCGAATCTTGAGCTCTAGGCGCTCTTCTATCACCAAGCACCAAGTCCACAAATGATAGAGCATCATATCCATACAATGCTCAGAAGGGAGTCATACCAATAGACATGGTACGTAGTATTATAACAATACTCACCCAAATACAACCAACACACCCATGCCTTTTGTTAACCCAAGACATAGTTACATAAGTATCCCTCAACCCATTTGTTGACCATGTTTGTTTGTCCATGTGTCTGAGGGTGGTAACTAGTACTAGGGGTTAACCGTACCCAATAACTGAAATAACTCCTGCCAAAAGATGCTCATGATTCTGCTATCATGATCACTGACAATGATCCTGGGGAGTCCATGGAGTCTAAACACATCATGAAAGAATAACTCTACTACCTAAGATATTGTAAAGTTGGCTGCAATAGGGAAGAAGTGTGCAAATTTCGTCAATCTATCCATAACCACGTAGATGCAATTCTTCCCTTAGACCCTCAGAAGACCAATAATAAAATTCATTGATATACCCTCCCACTTCTACTTTGGAATAGGCAATGACTGCAGGAGAACATTTGGGAAAGTTTGCTCTAACTTGTTTTGTTGACAAGTCACACACTCATGAACATGGCACAAAACATCACATGGCGCAAAACATCATCCTTAAGGCCCTTTCATGAGTATCTCTCTTGTAGTTGCCTATAAGTCTTGAAGTAATCATGAAGTTGCCTATAAGTCTTGAAGTAACCATGACGTCCTGCTATGGTGTGTCATGGATGGAGCGTAGAATCTTATCCTTCAATTTTGATCAAATACTAAATAAATTATGTTCTTATAGTATATCACATCATTAATCATAATGTACCTATCATCTTGAATTTGTACATTCATAATCTCGCATGCAAATTGATTTTTGGAATACTCAACTAAAAGTTGAGACTTCCAATTGGCTAAAATCTCACCCAAGGAGCATAGGGCAGCAATTACAGGCCTCCTAGAAAGTGCATCACATTGTTATTCTTCTCTTTAATGTACTAAATGTCAAAGTCATATGGCTGAATTTTGCTAACCCATTTTTGTTAGTGCTCACTAAGTTCTTTTTGCTCAAAGAAATACTTCAAGCTGTTGTGGTCAGTCCTAACCACAAATCTACCACCTACCAAGTATTGTTGAAACTTTGCAAAAGCATGCATAATGAAAAGCATTTCCTTATCATAGATAGAATATAATCTCTCATTGTCCTTCAATTTTTTGCTCTCAAAAGCAATGGAATGGCGATTTTTCATAAGAACCGCACCTATGCCCTCTCCTGATGCATCACACTCTAAAATAAAGGGTCGAGAGAAGTTTGGAAGAGCTAAAATTGGACATGTGCTCATAACTTGCTTGAGCCTATCAAATACAATCTATGCATCATTTGTATCTATAGGCGCCCTTCCGTGTGAGATCTATCAAAGGAGTTGCAAGTTGTGAATAACCCTTCACAAACCTCCTATAATATGCACATAGGCTTAGGAAACCTTGCAACTCTGAAATATTCCTAGGTGGTGGCCAATCAAGTATCACCTGTATCTTCTTCCGATGTACCTTCACTCCATTATCACAAATCACATGCCCTAAGTATAATATCTCTGTGAGTCCAAACTCACATTTAGACATCTTGGCAAATAGAGATTGTTCCTCTATTATACCAAGAACCTCATCCAATGCCTCAAGTGCTCCTCCCAAGTCCTAATGTATATTAGTATGTCATCGAAGAACATCAGCACATACTCATGCAATTGCCTGTTAAATATATGATTCATACATGACTGAAATGTAGCAAGTGTGTTAGTAAGACCAAACGACATCACCAAAAACACATAGTGCCCGTAGTGACATCTGAATGTTGTCTTATGGATGTCCACCTCACGAACACGAATGTGATGGTATCCTAATCAAAGACCAATCTTTGAAAAGTACAATGTACCATGAAGCTCATCTAGCAACTCATATATTTGCGGAATTGAATACCTATTCTTGATTGTTTTCTTATTCAATGCACATGCGCATAGTGCCATCATTTCATGAACACCATAGAAGAAGCAAAGGGGATAGAACTAGGTCTAATGAACCCCATATCTAATAGCTCCTAGGTAGTCTTCTCTATCTCATCCTTTAATGTCTTAGGACGATGATAGGGAGTAGTGATGACGGGCTTAGTGCCCTCCTCTATCTCTATCACATGCTCAAAGCCATGGTCAGGGGGTCTTCCAAGAGGAATATCACCAAAACAAATCCACGCTTGTCCAATACTATCTGGACATCAATATAGAATGGCTACTCATCAGGAGAAGAAGGTGTCTTGGATTAAATTAAACACTATGTCACCCAAGCAACATCACCATGTCTGAAAAGAGACTTCATCCTACGTGCTGAGACTACCATAGGCCCACCATCAGAAAGAGCCTCCAGTACCACCTTCTTGCCATTCGCTATAAACTCCAATTTCATCCTCCTGAAGTCTTGAACATATCTACCAAGTGATTGTAACCACTAGATGCCAAGCACTGCATCAATCTCACCAAGACTTACGACGTAGAAGTCATCGGTCAAAGTATAATAACCCATATGTATACTAAGTTATGTGACCCTCCTAGTGCACCTTATAGCAAAGCCATTTGCCACAGTTACACTAACACTAGCAAAGTCCTCAGCCTGCAATCCATGCCTAGCAACCAGACCCTAGTCAATAAAATTGTGTGTAGCACCACTATCCACGAGGCAAGTCACACGATGTCCCTTAATCACTCCATTCAACCTAAATATATGGATCTTAGGGACTCCAAAAAGAGTAGCAATGGTGACTTTGGATGTATCCAAAGTCTCATCCTCCCCAAGCTCTACCTGTTAAATCTCCTGATCAACTTCACCATTATGGCCCTCAGAGACTGTATCCTGTATATGCTTATCATCCACATCTAAATAGATGTCAATGAGATGCGCCTTGTCTTTCCCAAGGAATCTATGTCTAGGCTCCCAAAGCTCCTTACATGATAAGTATAGCTTCTTCCTCCCCAACTCATTACGTGTCTATTAGTCCATCTAAGAGGAGGTGGTGCACACTTGTGTTGTGTAGAGGACCTTTATAAAGGTTTAAAGCCTTTGGAAAACCTCTTATCCAACTAATAAGAAGTTGGTGATGGTGTAGTCTCGAGGTCCAGGGTAGTCTAAATAGCTTCATGTAGGTACCTAGGCTTAAGAGCCTTGACCAATCCCTGTAACTTGTCATGTAAATCTTCAATAAATAGCATCACCACATGTCTATTTGGCATCTCAAGAGCCATAAAATCAATATGTTGAAACTCATTAATATAAGTTTAAACGTGTCTAGTCTATTGCAATAGTGCAAGATCTCTGTAATATAGCTCAACATCCTTACAGTCAAATCTAACAATCAACCACTCAAAAAACTCAATGTAAGAATGTATGAGTCCATGGTTTTGGGTGACCAAACCATTGTTCCATCAATCATAAGTCGCGCCCTCTAAATGTAACGTTGTAAACTGAGTAGTCTCATCCTTAAAGATCAGCTTAAGTGAAAGGTAGATGTCAAGTTTGTGAACCTGGGCTTGTGCACTGATCTTCCCACTTCCATCAAAGGAAGATAAATTGAGCTTACTAGTAGCTCACTTGAGATTACTATTTTGTTGCTATCTAGGCCATCTATCATCATGATTCCTCATACTATCTCTACATTGCATACCATGTTGATGTAAAGGGAAAGCATCTCTAATGTGCTTTGGGAGGCCAACCCACTCCTCACTAGTTGCCATAACCATAACCTATAACTTAATGCCCTCATGTTGGTCTACTGGTGGTGGCTCATCTCTAGGAGTGAAATGAGGTACATGGGCCTATCAATTGTTTGTGTATGAGTCTTGTCAAGCCTAGGTAAACCAAAAGAATTGTTGATTGATGAAGGGGCTCTACTACTCCCATGACTGCCTACAACGGAAACAAATATGTCATGTTTGCCACACCTATTCATGTGGTGATTCAAGTCCAATATGTTGAAAGTATCTTGAAGCCTATCTAATGCTTGCACAATCCTCAATTATGAATTAGCCTGAGTTCTTAGTAACTCACCAGGATTAGGATGGTTTTATCTCTCCTCATGTCAAAGACTCCTATTACCCTCAGGTATGTCACCCATATCAAAATACAAGTGTTCTTGTGCTCTTCTGTGAGTATAGTATTTGTAAGGCCTGATTCTTCCCAAATGCATAGAAATAATCAAAAGCCCCTAGGAGGGTAGTATCATAGCTTTGATACCACTAAAAGATTCCCAGCTAGTCTATACTGAATTTTTCAGATTTTAATGTTGTTGGTTGAAAGTTTTAGGATAGTTTTTCTAAGGTTTTTGCTTGGGTTTTGTTTCCAATGATTGCATAAGGTTTTATCAAGAATTTCGACAATGAAACAATACCTTTAAATTCAAAATGCAAAAATATTAATGACTGATAAATAAATTCAAAATTTTGATTTTATGGAACAACAAGATAATAAATTTTAGAATTGAGAAAATAATTCACCACAACCACTATTTGCACACCGAGAGTCCAACACTCAATCAAGAAAGAATTTCATTGATAAATTTCAAGATTACACAATCTATGAGCTCCCAACAATTAAAGATGACTCCAAATGACTTTATTTGTTTATGCAACAGTCATACTTTCATCACCTTAGTGGGTAAGAAAAATTCACCGACTACATTCAATAACTTTTGACCTATTGCTCTATGTAATACAATTTATAAGATTGTCACCAAAGTTATGGCAAATTATCACAAGGCTTGTTTGGATATCTATATTGAATGAGCAAAGTGGGTTCTTAAAAGGATTTTTTTTTTGATGGGGCTATTATCGCTCATGAGATGATCTACTCAATAAAATCCAATAATAAAGAAAGTATGGTGGTGTGTAGGGGAAAAAGTGAGACTAAGAATGAAAACCCTAATCCCACTCTCACACACACTCACAGAATACGAAAGAGCCTAGGGAGGTGACACACTTCGGGCTACTTCTTGTATAGAAGAGAGAGTCAAGGATCACCTCTTAGGGTTTCTATTCCCTTCCTGCAAATGAGAGGGAGGAATGATTCAAGAATGCAATCTAAGCTAGAATGCAAGTAAGCAAGCAAAACCCTAATTTGAGAATGCAGGTCAAAGGACAACTGATATACTACTAAAAAGTACAAATCAAAAGGCAAAATCAGAGGTGCGCCTGTGTCTAAAATCTGAGTAGAAATGTCAGGGACCAGGGTGCCACGCCATTGTCCTGATTCTGCAAGTCTGGAGCTGCAATTGATGGATGGGTTTTGAAGCCTGCAAGACACTATCCTGCCAAATCCTGCTGACAGAGGGCATGACCATGGCACCACGCCATTGTCCTGGGTAGGACCAGGGTGCCATGCCCCTATCCTTAGAGTTTTTGCTAAGATCTACAACCAAAAATTGTCTTTGTGTGCTCTTTTGGTCCCAAAACTTCCATCAACGCTCGGATCCGAACCTATACCTAAAGCTGAAAAACAAGGTTTGGTGTGGCTATATAGGGTTTTTCCTTAGTCAAACCCCTGTGTTGGTAATTTTCACCTCCACAAATAGCTGATAATGTATTGAAAATGTGTGTGCAAGAACCTTGTGTACATGCAAGATCCTAAAATGAAAGCAGAGAATCTAGAGCAACCCTAAAGAGTAAACCCTAATTGCTTATAATTGATAAAGTAAATGCTCTAAATCCTGTATGAAAAGTGATCTAAAGCATGAATATGAATCAAAATGAAGCTTATGTAAAGACATAAAAACAACTTGAAACCATACCCAACCCCAAGGGAGAGGTACAAGCCAATCATCAGTCGGTGATCTCCTATTGTTCTTCTACATCTTCAAAAGCCCCCAATTGATAAAATGATGCTTGATGAATGTTTGGTGGATGAATGTTGAATATTGTTGAAGACTTCAAAGATCTACTGTTTCACTACAAAGAAGGCTCTTATGCTCCAAAAACCTGCTCTTAGATTCTTAGAAGAAGACCACTTCAAATGAAGAAAGAGAGGTCTTAAGTATGAAACCCTAGATCTTAATTTCATGTTTAGGCCGACCTGGGATTTAAATTTCCCGCCGATCTTTTGGGGTCAAGCATTATTATATCATAGGATTGTGCTCTCGAAATTTTGAGGAAAAAGTCAAGGACCATGTGCATTCCCGCCATGATCTGACCAATGTTTCACCAAATTTTTGGGGCCGTTAGATATGATGATATTAGAGTGAATCCCAAAGTTACAGATAATTTTGAGATGTTTTGATATGCAAAGTCGAGCCTAAAATATCAAAATAAGACATAATTAGCGTTTATGATTAAATGATTCATTGGAGGAATAAAATAGAAAAGGGCACGCTTTGGGTAAAGGGCCCAACTTTATAACATGTAAAGTGATGAAACATGACTTTAGATTTAATTAAATTAATTAATTAAATGCTTAAAGGGAAATTAGAAATGCAAGACACAAGACACACTAAGGCGGGTGCTAACCTAAGTGTGAAATTGTACCACCCTAGCAAGGGTGTACAATTTACGACACTACAGATGGTTAAGCTCAATATGAATAAGTCTTTTGATAGATATTCCTAGGATTTTATGTTCACGATTCTAATTAAACTTGGCTTTCATCAAGAGTGGTGTGATTGGGTCCTTAGTTGCATTTCATGTACTTCCTTACCTTTGTTGTTAATGGAGTTGCTTCGAACACTTTTTAGGCTAAGTGTGGGTTTTGGCAAGGAGACCCCTTGCCCCCATTCTTGTTTCTCATTCTTGTTGAATCATTAGGGAGGGATTTAGAAAAGGATGCTTGTATGGACCTTTCAAGAGAAAGATAAGAGAGTTGAGAGGGTTTGGGATTTGATCAAGTTCTCTTTAGTTGAGATTGGTGGGTTCATTGCAAAAAAATTAGGGGTGTCTGGAACTATGATGGTCAATGGGTTAATGCTTGGCTCAAGTTAAGATGGCTTTCCAATATTGGTAACTCTATAGACAGAGTGGGGTAGGGAGAAAATGGGTAGCTCCAAAAGTTGGGTGGATTAAACTTAATTTTGATGGTACAACAAAAAGGAATCTTGGCAAGGTGGGTAGTGGAGGTGTGTTAAACAATGCAAATGCTCAACTTGTTGGGCTCCTTGTTGTTGATTGTGATTGTACCTCTAGTAACATGGTAGAAAAGTGGGCTATTTATAGAGGCATTTTTCTTGCTATTCATAAAGGTTGAAAGCGGTTATGAATTAATGGATACTCCAAGCTATTAATCAATGTTATTCATGGGAGGGAGGTTAAGAACTAGAGATCGAGGGTGATTATGGATACTATCATTGCATCTATGTCTAAGTTTGATGAGCTAAGATTCTCTCATATCAAAAGGAAGAATAATAATTGCGCATCTAATTACAAAGCCATTAGATTGATGCAAGAAGATATTAAAGAGCATCCCCTAATGTCTAGAGGAACAATGATTGTAGTGGATAATGTTGCAAGTTATTCTCAGGGTGATTGTCTTCTCCCTCTAGCATTTCTTGATTTGGGGGTTTGTTGAGTTCTCGACTATTTGTAAATTGGTTGTCCATTTTGTAGTGGATTTTTCTCATGGAGTATAGCTTGCTTTTCTAGCAATTCCCAATACTTATAACCAATCGTACATATAACAAAAAAAAATTAAAAAGAAAAATTAATTTTTCAAGTTAGCATAATTGAAATATCAGTTTGTTAATGGGCAGTCTGTAGTACCCCTACTTGTTTGAACTCATTAGACTCACATTTTATTATTGGTTGTTTTCAATAGATACATTACCATGATATATTATTCAGATTTTTATGACATTATGCTGTATCTGGAGATGAGATGTATAATTTATTTGCAGTATTTCAGTATTTGTGATTTATAGCATTTTATGGATTATTGCTATGTACTAACATTTTACTTTATCTATGCAATGTGTAATTATATGTTGTGTGTTTGCGAGTGTATTGGATGCAAGGGGACGATTTTCCTTCACTCATTTCGGTGAGACGGGGAACGTCGCGATTCTCCTTCATCGATGTGTATGCCGTGTTTTCTATATTGTATATATATGCATGTGTGGTTCGGTGATGCAAGATATTGCAGGTACAAGTACTGGGTAGGTATGGGGTATCGTCTCCACCTGGCTTCATAGGTCTGAGCGTGCCTTATATTTTCCGATGGAAGTGGAGGAGATAGTAGTTGACCCTATTTTACTCAGTTACACTCATATGAGTGTCGTTAGTTGGTCGTCTTGTCAGTGAGTTCGGTCTTCGTATTTCGTCATTTTATCTTTTATGGGTAATTGCTTGAGATTTGTTTAATTTGAATGTTTTAGTGGATTTAATTAATTAATTAATTAAGTTTATGAAATTATCTCATTATTGTATTGTTTATGCATTGAGATTATAAATTTAGTTAACTAAAGAAATTATTAAATTAAGCTGCATGGTATTAGAAATATATTTTTATTTAAATAAAAAAATTAATTAGATTAATTGTATTTATTATTTTCTAAAGTTATAATTAAATAAATGACTAAAAGGATTAATTAGAATTAAAATATTGTTTTAATTCTTTATTTAGAAAATTAATTAATGTGCACGAGAAAAGAAAAGAAAGAATAATGTTTTTCAATTATTGCATGTTAGCTTATCTTTTGTGATAAATTTAGAAAATAAAATAAAAATTACTATTATTCTAAATTTAGGTTTTTTGTGAAAAAGCTATTGAACCTAGAATTTTAGTTTAAATAGGGGAATAGGTCTTTATTTTAGTTACACATGAACAGGTCAAGAATTTTAGGTGAAGAAATTTATTGGAAGTTTATTGAAAGGATTAGGGCTCTTCTACAGATTTCTTCTAGGAAAGCTATACTAGGTTGGATGAATTCTTAGTTGTGGGTTTTTAGTAAATAATTCTATTTTTCTCTGATTGATGTATATGTGTAAAGTTATTGTCAAATACAAACCCTCTTCTGGTGAATTCGAGTTTTGTTTTAAAATCCATGCCTGATGTGTATTTCTAATTTATGGGAAGTATGTAATTTTGAGAAAATTAAGAGAAATTATTATAGAAAATTTGTCAAGATTTTAGGATGCATGGAAATTGCAAGATTTATGAGAAAGGGTATTTGCCTAAGAAATTATCTTCTCTTGTTTGATTTGTTCTAATAGTTCTTTTTTTCAATAAAAGTATCTTTGTGGAAATTATTGATCACTTTAGGAATAAATTAAATTTTGAATTAAATTTATGAGAGTATCTAATTTAAAAAAAAATTGGAATAAAATTTTGAAAGAATTTTATTGAATTGGGTATTTAGTCTTTTTATGCTGTTGTAATGATTTTTAATAAAAATGTAATTTTATGTTTTAAGAGAAAAATTTAATTAAAAAAAAATTATAAACATTAATTATAAAAAATGTGGGGAGGCAATGCCTCAACCCACGCCGTACTACTTTTGGTAGCGGCTGCTGCCTTAGGACAACAGCGCTACCCAAGGGTAGCATTGGCTGCCTATGGTAGCACCACTACCTTAGGGTAGCCAAACAGTAATGATTATTATTTTTTTAATTTAATTTAATTTTAATTTTCTTTTTAAATTTTCTTTTTAAAGAAATTTAATAAAATAAAATAATAATATATTTGTTTTAATATATATATATATATATATATATATATATATATATATATATATATATATATATATATATATATATATATATATATATATATATATATATATATATATATATATATATAGTTTTCTTTACTTTGGGATTTTAAATAAGGTTTTGCTAAATTATAAAGGTGAGAAATTTATAATTGAAGATTTTAGTTTATATATAATTAATTCAAATTTAGTTATTTCAGAAAAAAGTTTATAAATTAGGATCCCATATTTATGTTTGTAAACACGTTAGGAGATTAATTCATATGTGAATTTATTTAAATTTATTAGACAAATGACCAAATTGATTTATTTAAATATAGTTGTATTTCTTATTTTCTTGGAAATCTTTATTTGCAAGTAATTCATGCTTTGGTTGTGTTGAGAAAAGTTGCTTGTATTAGGATCTTGTGAAAATGATGTTTTCAGTCAAGCTTAAATTCCATTGGTATTCTGGTTGAATTGTCATTGTGTCCTATGTTATTATTTCTCCTAGACCAGGTGATGTTGTATAACCTATTTGATATGAGCCATTGTGTGTTTTTGTCCAAATGGTCAATCTTGGGTTGGTATTTGTGTATCCTTCACTTGTGCTTGTTGGGATTGTTTATGGTTGTCTGTTTCGCCATAGAGTTCTCGTAGAGAGAAACATTTCATGTTAGTGTCCTAGGATAGAGAGTGGCTTTTGAGCGGGGGTTGTGCCCAAAGTGGATGACAGGATAACCCGTCGAAAGTTGGTTAAAAAGTGATAACATAATAATATATCGGGGGGGAGTGAGATAAGTATTAATTAAGATAAGTGTACCTTGTGCATAGGTGAGTGCTTGTACAGGGCTCATAATGTTACGAGAAGGCCTGGAATGACAAACTTAGCACCTTGTCTTCACGAAAGTATTGGTAGGGTCCGCATGAGACTTAGTTGGAACCGGAGGCTCGGGAGAGGTTACCAGGAGAAACCCAAGGATGGGGGTCAGGACCTATGAAGGTTGTACCATGGTAACCATCAAGCTATGCGATGACACTCTCTTCTTAGAGTCACTTGTGTTTTGTGAGTTGAGTCACATGGATGTTTGCAGAGTCTTGTAGTCCTTTTGTACTTGTCTTACTTTGCTTGCTTGAGGGTTTTCTACTATCTCCTAGCACGGTGGGGTGGTTCCATTTCGAGATCACATGGTCGGGTGGTAGTGCCACTTCCCATCGGATGTTCTAGATTGTATCTTCAGGCGAGGAAAGGCTTCGCTGGTGTTTCTTGGTTCATGGTTTATGTACCAGCTCTTGTTCGAGATCATTGTTTAGTTGAGACCTTGTGGTCATTGTATCAGACTTTTATGTAACCTTGATATTGTATCTTTGTAACCAGTGGTATTATTGGAAGCCATGTATTTATGGATATTGTAATATTATTATGTTAGTGAAATGAATGTTATTGTTTTGATCTTATGTTTAAATGGTTTATGGAAATTGGATACATTGGAATACTTTTATTTCTTTATTATGAAATTTGGATGTATGTGTAGTTTTAAACTTAAGTTTTCAATTTATCTAATTAAATGGATTAACTGTGGTGTTAATATAATCTACGAAATTAATCTTCGTTGGTTACCCTTAGGAAAACATATGGTAGACTTCCGCTATGTTGTTAAATGTGCAATGATTTTAGTTAGTGCACTTAGTCTTTAACAAAAAAAAATTATTTCACCTTTTAGTTGCCTAGTTGTGTTGTTTTCCTTTAGGGTTCCTGGTGGGGCATTACATTTGGTATCAGAGCCCAAGTTTCAACACTAGGTACTCTGGGTTTGTAGTGTGCCTTTCAGTTGACCATCTTGCTTAGGTCATAAATGTTTGTATCTCTCATGTCTTATCCTTGCTATGGATTTGAACCGTTTTCTTTTTTATGGTACCAGGTCATGGCTAGGAAAGCTAGAGGAGGTGGCCGTACGGGTGTTCGCAAAGGAGGCAGAGGTGGAGGACGGGGCCGTGGTTCTGACCATCATAGTCCTTCACCACCACCCACTCATGTGAGTGTTGAGTCAGAACAATCAGTTCATCAAGAGTAGGAACAATCTGTTCATCAAAACTCTCAGCATGCAGGAGAACATGTTTTCGAAAGGGAAGAGCTGAGACAGATGTTTCAGGAGGTTCTGGCTAGGTTAGGCCAAAGGCCTAAGTTTGAGCAGCCGCTTCAACAGGTTCTAGAGGAAAGAGAGAGAGAGAGAGAGATCACCAAGGTGAGGGGAGATTCCAGTTGTCCGAGATCCACCTTCCTTGGGTCACATAAAGGACTTGATGAGGTTCAATCCTCCTTACTTTGATGGTATGGGTACTAGTCTTGAGGCAGAGACCTGGCTTATCGGCTTGGACTGGTGTTTCGCTATGTTTCTATACAATAGTAACACCAAGGCAAGATGTGCTATTATGCGTCTAAATAAATTTGCTTCAATCTGGTGGAGATTAGAGGAGGAGAAGATCGGTGTATGCATTAACACCATCACATGGGAACTATTTTTGGAGAGATTCAGGGCACGATTTCTCTCACCCTAGTGGAGGCAGACTCGAGCAGATGAGTTTTATGCCTTGCATCAGTATGGGATGACAGTAGACTAGTATGAGCACAGGTTCTATGAGATCAAACAATACGCCAAAATTGGTAATGACGAGGCTATGCTTGTCCAACATTTCCTAAGAGGTTTGAACAACCGTATCAGTGGAGGTGTGAAGGTATTCGAGCCAGCTTCAATGGAGATAGCCGTGGTGAAGGCCAGATTAGTTGAGCTGAACCTTAGTCATGCACTTGGTGGTCAGACAGGTGTGCAGATAGGAAGTGCACCTACCAGTGAAAATAAAGCTCGGGGAAATCAGTCCCAGTCAGCTGCACCATTTAGAACTCCTCAAGAACCCGCTAAGAGTGGGCAACAACGGTAGCAACAGTCAAAACCAAAACAGTTCCAGGGCCAACAAGGTGGTGATTCTTAGTATAAGAAGGGCAGGAACTGATAGAGTGGCAAACAGGGCCCTACAGGGCAGGCCTCGTAAAGTGCATCTCACGCCCCTAGTCAAGGAAGTTTCCAACAATCTAGTGGACCGACAGGTAATTGAGGAGCTTGCTTCTCATGTGGGCAGTTTGGTCATAGAGCTGCGCAGTGTCCTCAAAATGCCCACAACATAGGTAGTCAGAGGCCAGCAACATCTGAACCTACAGTGGGAGATGCAGGGAGATCCCATAGAGTATTTGTAGTGGTAGATGACCACCAAGCTGATCATTAGGGTACAATCATTGAGGCAGCATGCATGTTGCATGGAACCCCTATCTCTTTACTTTTTGATTCTAGTGTTTCAGATTCTTTTATTTCTTCTTCCATTATGGAGCAGTGCAGACTTACGTCTACTAAGCAGGTAGATAGGTGGCAAGTAGAGTTGGCTACATGTGTCCATGTTTCTGTAGATGCCTTTGTTCCCAGTTGTGAGTTGAGACTAGGAAACATAGTTACTTCAGTTGACCTTCGGGTTATTCCTTTGGGCTCTTATGGAGTTGTATTGGGGATGGATTGGCTATCATCTCATAGTGCTCGGGTTGATTGTCGCAAGAAGACAGTAGTGTGTTTAGATGACCTTGGTAGAGAAGTGGAGATTGTTGGGGTACAAGGGTCGATATCCCTGCGTATGATCTCCGCTATGCAACTTAAGTGGTGCATGCGTAGAGGATGTCAGCTTTTTGCAATCACTCTTGAGGAATTGGATGAGTCAGAGAGGCGAGAAATCACTCTTGATAGTCACCCTATTCTTAGAGAGTATGTAGATGTGTTTCCATTGGATATTCCTGGTATGCCTCTGAAGCGAGATATAGACTTTCGTGTTGATTTGGTTTCTGGTGCAGAACCTATTTCGAGAGCTCGATATCGGATGACTACTTAGAAGTTAAGTGAGTTGAAATTGCAGATAGAAGAATTATTGGCCGAGGGATTCATTCGTCCTAGTGTTTCCCCTTGGGGTGCGCCTGTTATCTTTGTTAAGAAAAAAAGATGGTTCTCTTTGGTTATGCATTGATTACCGATAGCTGAATAAGGTAACCATCCAGAATAGATATCCATTGCCTCGTATAGATGACCTTTTTGATCAGGTTAAGGGAGCCAAGGTGTTCTCTAAGATTGACTTGAAGTCTGGATACCCTCAGTTGCGCATTCAGGATGCAGACATTCATAAGACAACATTTCGTACTCATTATGGTCACTATAAGTTCACAGTGGTGCCATTCGGGTTGACGAATGCGCCTTCAGTTTTCATGAGCTTAATGAATGGGGTTTTTCACACCTACCTTGATCGTTTCATCATTGTATTCTTGAATGACATTCTGATTTATTCTGGATCTGTGGAGGAGCATGAGGGTCACTTACGTCAGGTACTGCAGTGCTTAAGGGAAAAACAACTCTATGCCAATTTAGCAAAGTGTGACTTCTTCCAGACTGAGGTGAACTATCTTGGTCATGTGGTTTCAAGAGAAGGTATATCTGTGGATCCTTCAAAGATCCAAGCCACTGTTGATTGGTCAGCGCCGACCAACATTTCAGAAGTTAGGAGTTTTATGGGTTTGGCTGGATATTACTATCGCTTTGTTGAAGGCTTTTCCCGGATAGGACACCCAATTACTTCTCTTCAAAGAAAAGGGAAGAAGTTTGTTTGGTTAGAACAATGTGAAGCAACTTTTAAGACCTTGAAGGAACTCCTTGTCAGTGCTCCGATTTTGGCAGTTCCTGATCCATCTGGAGATTTTATGGTATGCACAGATGCCTCTTTGGAAGGTATAGGTGCAGTACTTATGCAGGACGGACGTGTGGTTGCTTATGAATCTCGCAAACTCAAGAACCACGAGTTGAACTATCCAGTTCATGATTTAGATTTGGTAGCTGTAGTTCATGCTTTGGTTAGATGGTGGCATTTCCTGTTAGGGCATCAGTTTGAGCTGCATAGTGATCACCGCAGTTTGCAGTATATATTCACACAACCAAACTTGAATGCTCGACAACGAAGATGGATGGAATTCTTCTGCAAATATGATTTTGAGGTTTGTTATATTCAGGGGAAAGAGAATGTAGTAGTAGATGCTTTGAGTCGTAGGCGACATGAAGTTTCAGCATTATCCCTTGGAGTAGACTTGAGAGAGAGAGAATTCTTGGAGTTCTTCCTCAGGATACTTGGTATCAGGATGTTAGAGCTGTGATAGAGTCCGGAAGGCCTTTAAAGGGTAGATTTTGTGGGTATAACCTTGAGGCAGATGGACTTCTTCGTCACCATGGACAGATCTATGTACCTCCTTTGGAGGGTCTTCATGTTTTGATCATGACCGAGGCCCATCGTGCACCTTATTCGGCACATCCAGGTGTCAAGAAGATGCACACAGATCTTAGACAGATTTATCATTGGGCGGGCATGAAACATGACATTGTTGATTTTGTATCGAAGTGTTTAGAGTGTCAACGAGTGAAGGCAGAGCATCACCACCCAGCAGGGCTTTTGCAGCCTAATCTAGTACCAGATTGGAACTAGGATATCATTTCCATGGATTTCATTGTTGGTTTACCTATCTCTTCACATCGTCATGATGCCATCATGGTCATAGTTGACAGATTGACTAGGGTTGCTCATTTTGTTCCTATTCGAGCTTCCTACACAATAGCAGTGGTGGCACGAGTCTTCTTAGAAGAAGTAGTGAGATTGCATGGGATTCCAAGGCGGATCATATCTAATAGAGATCCTGTCTTTACCTCAGCATTGTGGACCTCACTTCAGCATGCTTTGGGGACTCAGTTGAATTTTAGTTCAGCTTATCATCCAGAGACAGATGGTCAGACAGAGAGAACGAATTAGGTATTAGAGGACATGCTTCGCATGTATGTGATGGACCAACAGTCACGCTGGGAGGACTATATATCTAGTGGAGTTTGCTTATAACAATGGATATCATAGCTCCATAGGTATGTCCCCCTTTCAGACATTATATGTTCGTCCTTTCCGCACTCCTTTGAGTTGGGATCGGTTAGAGGATAGGGTGCTTATAGGACCAAATATTCTTCGGGAGATGGAGCAACAGGTAGATAGGATTTGTGAGCATCTAGTAGCAACACATGATAGACAGAAGAAGTATGCAGATGCTCATAGGGTGGATCATCGGTTTTCTATTGGCGATCGTGTGTTCTTGAGAGTGTGTCCGCGGAAGAGTCTGATCTGTTATGGAAAGGGTTCTAAGTTGGCACCTCTGTTTGTTGGACCTTTTGAGATCCTTGAGAGGATAGGACCTGTTGCCTACCGTCTTGCCTTGCCACTGAGTCTATCCCGCATCCATGATGTCTTTCATGTTTCATTTCTTCGACCTTATCATCCGGATGTGACACATGTTCTTGATTGGAACTCTTTGCAGGTCGAGGACAGGCAGCTTTCCATGGAGCCCGTGCGCATTCTTCAGCGTTGGGATTTGATCCTTGGGGGTCGTACCATCGACTAGGTAAGGGTCCTATAGGACCCAAATGATGAGACCTCAACGACTTGGGAGGATGCAGCAAAGATGAGAGAACTGTATTCTTATTTATTTTAGGCTTCCAGGAGTAAGCCTAGTTTTGGGGGGGAGAATGTAGTACCCCTACTTGTTTGAACTCATTAGACTCACAATTTATTATTGGTTGTTTCCAGTGGATACATTACCATGACATATTATTCAGATTTTTATGACATTATGATGTATCTGGAGATGAGATGTATAATTTATTTGCAGTATTTTAGTATTTGTGATTTATGGCATTTTATGGATTATTGCTATGTACTGACATTTTACTTTATCTATGCAATGTGTAATTATATGTTGTGTGTTTGCAAGTGTATTGGATGCAAGGGGACAACTTTCCTTCACTCATTTTGGTGAGACAAGGAACGTCGCGATTCTCCTTCATCGGTGTGTATGTCATGTTTTCTATATTGTATATATATGCATGTGTGGTTCGGTGATGCAGGATATTGCAGGTACAAGTACCGAGTAGGTACGGGGTATCGTCTCCACCTGGCTTCACAGGTCTGAGCGTGCCTTATATTTTCCGATGGAAGTGGAGGAGATAGTAGTTGACCCTATTTTACTCAGTTACACTCGTATGAGTGTCGTCAGTTGGTCGTCTTGTCAGTTAGTTCGGTCTTCGTATTTTGTCATTTTATCTTTTATGGGTAATTGCTTGAGATTTGTTTAATTTGAGTGTTTTAGTGGATTTAATTAATTAATTAATTAAGTTTATGAAATTGTCTCATTATTGTATTGTTTATGCATTAAGATTATAAATTTAGTTAATTAAAGAAATTATTAAATTAAGCTTCATGGTATTAGAAATATATTTTTATTTAAATAGAAAAATAAATTAGATTAATTGTATTTATTATTTTCTAAAGTTATAATTAAATAAATGAATAAAAGGATTAATTAGAATTAAAATATTGTTTTAATTCTCTATTTAGAAAATTAATTAATGTGCATGAGAAAAGAAAAGAAAGAATAATATTTTTTAATTATTGCATGTTAGCTTATCTTTTGTGATAAATTTAGAAAATAAAATTAAAACTACTATTATTCTAAATTTAGGTTTTTTGTGAAAAAGCTATTGAACCTAGATTTTTAGTTTAAATAGGGGAATAGGTCTTTATTTTAGTTACACAGGAACATGTCAAGAATTTTAGGTGAAGAAATTTATTGGAAGTTTATTGAAAGGATTATGACTCTTCTACAGATTTCTTCCAGGAAAGCTATACTAGGTTGGATGAATTCTTAGTTGTGGGTTTTTAGTAAATAATTCCATTTTTCTCTGATTGATGTGTATGTGTAAAGTTATTGTCAAATACAAACCCTCTTCTGGTGAATTCGAGTTTTGTTTTAAAATCCATGCCTGATGTGTATTTCTAATTTATGGGAAGTATGTAATTTTGAGAAAATTAAGAGAAATTATTATAGAAAATTTGTCAAGATTTTAGGATGCATGAAAATTGCAAGATTTATGAGAAAGGGTATTTACCTGAGAAATTATCCTCTCTTGTTTGATTTGTTCTAATAGTTCTTTTTTTCAATAAAAGTATCTCTGTGGAAATTATTGATCACTTTAGGAATAAATTTAATTTTGAATTAAATTTATGAGAGTATCTAATTTTTAAAAAAAATGGAATTGAATTGGGTATTTAGTCTTTTTATGTTGCTGTAATGATTTTTAATAAAATAGTAATTTTATGTTTTAAAAGAAATAATTAATTTTTTTTAAATTAATTATAAAAAATATGGGGAGGCAATGCCTCAACCCACGTCGCACTACTTTTGGTAGTGGCTGCTACCATAGGACAGCAGTGCTACCCAAAGGTAACGGTTGCTGCCTTAGGACAACAGTGCTACCCAAGGGTAGCGTTGGCTGCCTATGGTAGCACCGCTACCTTAGGGTAGCCAAATAGTAATGATTTTTTTTTTTTTAATTTTCTTTTTAAAGAAATTTAATAAAATAAAATTATATATATATATATATATATATATATAGAGAGAGAGAGAGAGAGAGAGAGAGAGAGAGAGAGAGAGAGAGAGTTGTCTTTACTTTATATTACTTTTAATTAAAATAGTTTCTTTATGTTTTGGGATTTTAAATAAGGTTTTGCTAAATTATAAAGGTGAGAAATTTATAATTGAAGATTTTAGTTTATATATAATTAATTCAAATTTAGTTATTTCAGGAAAAAAGTTTATAAATTAAGATCCCATATTTATGTTTGTAAACACGTTAGGAGATTAATTCATATGTGAATTTATTTAACTTTATTAGACAAATGACCAAATTGATTTATTTAAATATAGTTGTATTTCTTATTTTTTGGGAAATCTTTATTTGCAAGTAATTCATGCTTTGGCTGTGTTGAGAAAAGATTGCTTGTATTAGGATCTTGTGTAAATGATGTTTTCAGTCAAGCTTAAATTCCAATTGTATTCTGGTTGAATTGTCATTGTGTCCTATGTTATTATTTCTCCTAGACCAGGTGATGTTGTATAACCTATTTGATATGAGCCATTGTGTGTTTTTGTCCAAATGGTCAATCTTGGGTTGGTATTTGTGTATCCTTCACCTGTGCTTGTTAAGATTGTTTATGGTGTCTGTTTCGCCATAGAGTTCTCGTAGAGAGAAACATTTCCTATTAGTGTCCTAGGAGGGAGAGTGGCTTTCGAGCGGGGGCCATGCCCAAAGTGGATGATAGGATAACCCGTCGAAAGTTGGTTAAAAAGTGATAACATAATAATATATTGGGGGGGAGTGAGATAAATATTAATTAAGATAAGTGTACCTCATGCATAGGTGAGTGCTTGTACAGGGCTCATAATGTTACGAGAAGGCTTGGAATGGCAAACTTACCACCTTGTCTTCACGAAAAGATTGGTAGGGTCCGCATGAGACTTAGTTGGAACCGGAGGCTCGGGAGAGGTTACCAGGAGAAACCCAAGGATTGGGGCCAGGACCTATGGAGGTTGTACCATGGTAACCATCAAGCTATGCGATGACACTCTCTTCTTAGAGTCACTTGTGTTTTATGAGTTGAGTCACATGGATGTTTGCAGAGTCTTGTAGTCCTTTTGTACCTGTCTTACTTTGCTTGCTTGAGGGTTTTCTACTATCTCCTAGCACGGTGGGGTGGTTCCATTTCGGGATCACATGGTTGGGTGGTAGTGCCACTTCCCATCGAATATTCTGGATTGTATCTTCAGGCGAGGAAAGGCTTCGCTGGTGTTTCTTGGTTCGTGGTTTATGTACCAGCTCTTGTTCAAGATCTTGTTCAGTTGAGACCTTGTGATCATTGTATCAGACTTTTATGTAACCTTGATATTGTATCTTTGTAACCAGTGGTATTATTGGAAGCCATGTATTTATGGATATTGTAATATTATTATGTCAGTGAAATGAATGTTATTGTTTTGATCTTATGTTTAAATGGTTTATGGAAATTGGATACATTCGAATACTTTTATTTCTTTATTATGAAATTTGGATGTATGTGTAGTTTAAAACTTAAGTTTTCAATTTATCTAATTAAATGGATTAACTGTGGTGTTAATATAATCTACGAAATTAATCTTCGTTGGTTACCCTTAGGAAAACATATGGTAGACTTCTGTTGTGTTGTTAAACGTGCAATGGTTTTAGTTAGTGCACTTAGTCTTTAACCAAAAAAAAAATTATTTCACCCTTTAGTTGCCTAGTTGTGTTGTTTTCCTTTAGGGTTCCTGGCGGGGAATTACACAGTCTAGGCCAATCTAGGGTTGATCCTCCTTAATGCACAAAAAGTAGTGAAATTAGGACAAAGCTAGATGTTGGTCGAATCAAGATTAATTTTGATGATACGTATAGGGGTAATCTAGGATCATTAATATTTGGATGCATTGTGAAAAATGAGAAAGTTGAAGTGTTAGAAATGGGAGCACAAAAATTGAATGATTGCACAAATAATGAAGTGGAGGCTCAAGCAACGCTCCTTGTTGTTTCTTTGGGAAATAGATTGTCAATGTCTAGACTCCACTTGGAAGGTGATTCAAAAATAGTGTTCAACACCATTGCTAAAGGGGATGTATAGAGTTGGAAAATTAATAAAAATGTTTCTATGATAATGCAAAAACTCATCACATTTCAATATTTCGCATATACAGAGAGAGGGGAATAGTGAGACAAATTTTCTATCCAATCGGGGTTGTGATCTCAATGAGTAGGAGGTGAGATGGTGGGAAGGCTTACGTGAAGGTCGAGGGTTAGTATACGTGGTGGAAGGTGTTGCCATGTGATGAGCGGGTAGGGGCATAGGTGAGGTGGCAAAAAGTTGAAATCCACATTGTAGGTTTGCAGGCTTTAATGAGTGGAGGTTGCATCATACAGTGGCAATGATGAAAGGACAGGGAGTACATTGCAAAAACTTGTTTTTACATGTTGTGTGGTATGTTTCAAGTGATTGAGTAGAATTGGTATGTGCAAGTAAGGTAAGGTGGCATGTATCACGTGGTGTCTATGTTGAACAAATTTTGTGAGATTGACAAGGAAATTTAAATCATCAAAAGACACTGCGATGGTTGTGCACTTGGTTTCAATGAGGAAACGATGGGAGTTTGGTGGTGTAGGAGTGAAAATGGAATCAAACTTCTCCCTTGTTACAACAAAACAATAGTTGGCATTTATGGGGGCGATATCATAAGACAAAATGCAGAATGTTTTTAAGATTGAAGACCTTAAGTTCTTCTAGATGGTGGACATTCTGTTGAGGAGGGAATTCATGGAATCCAAATTCAGGTACAAAACTACTGCAAACTTGGTTTCAATGTTCTTTGCATGGGAGCTTGAATTAGGAACGAAGGAAGATGTCATGTGGGTCATGAGGGAGAGTTTTGAGGAGGAATGGAAGTTTAAAACAGAGTCATTCATGACAATGCTAAGACCAAGGGAAGGTTTTGTAGCCATAAATGGAGAATGGATACATTTGTATGAGTTTGTGCCATGCTTGAGACCCTTCCTGATTTGGGGGGTGGTCATGGACCGAGAAACTTGGAGGGAGGAAGCATAGGTGGGTTAGGACCACATCAAGGACTAACTGAGAAGCAGAGAGAAGATGATGGATGTATTGGGGCCATACGAGCCAAAGAAATAAAAGAAGAGGAGTGTCTTCAAGAAAGATGACTACTGGCTAAGCCGTAAGAAGTCAGTGAATTAAATTTTCACAAAGTTTTTTGTTTTTCCTTGAATACTACATAGATAGTTAAAAGTTTATAAATTGTATAAGATACTAGTAGTAGAGCATGGTGTTTAGGTGTTTGAAATATGGAGTTTGGTATGATGGTCGAATTTTAAATAGTTTTTCTCTGTTGGGGTTTGAAGTTGCAGAAATTGTGAATCGTTTATAGATATTTTGATGAAATTAATATAAATACACTATTTATCGATAATAAAAAAATAGAATTGAAATATTAATAAAATATGCACATAAAAAATACAACTAATATATTACTAACAATATTAATATTAATGAAGAAGTGTACGGTGTCAGAAGCTTGTGAGAGAAATGTTGGCATGATTGGCATAATTGATGCAGATGAAGAATGATGACTGAACCGATAAAGGACTGTTTGTGATGACATTGTGATGAAGATATTAAGATTTCATGATTGGATGACTTTGATTAGTTATTTGTGTTGTCATTGATGGCAAGTGATGTTTACTATGTTGTATTTTGTCATCTAAGTCTTTTTGGTCTACCAGAAATGCCTTACCAGTATTGAAGACAGTGAACTGGGAATTAGGACCTTAACCGGTAAATGAGGAATGTTTTGATTAGATCTGGCGATTGGTGATGATTGAAGAGTTGTGGTTTGGAATGTGTGTTTGTATCATTGTAATATGTACCTGACTAGAACCACATCATGTTTTGGTTATCGAAATCATGTTTATGATTTCTGTTGTATTTTTGCTAGGGTTTAAGGATCGGTAAATAATTCTATTAACCGGTAATGATTTTTGGTTTGGCGGTGATCTACATCAAATTCAAATGTTGGTGATGACGTGGCACAAACCGTGTGAAGTGTTTGAATGATGTTTTGGCACATTTGTAGAGCGAATTTCTTGGGAATATGCAAAGTGCTTAGCGAAGTGTTCTAAGGGTTTGACTTTGTATCAGATCGAGATGTGATGATCATTCAATGGTTGCAATTGATTTGAAATTGATTGTAATGATCCATATGATGATCAATGATGATTTGTAATGAGTTGTAAAGATTTGTGGTGATCTATGTTGTAAGTCTTAGGGTTTTGTAATCGACTAAGTTGTAAAGGTTATTTATGTTGGTATAGTTGATGTTTGTTGTGTTGGTGGTTTTTGAGAAGAGTGTGAAGCCGAACCAGAGTATGAGATCTGCTAGAGTGTAGCAGATTTGGAGCAAGAATTGGATCTGATCAAGAAAGCAGTTAAGTGTTATACGAAGATCATTCATTGTTGTTCTCTAACAATTACAATAGCAAAATCCCTTAACCGGGTAGGTCCTAATAGGGCTTTCATTGTAAATCCCTTAACAGGGTAGCTCAACATCTGAGTGTTAAATCCTTTTGCGAGGTTGATCCTAACAGGTCAAAGCTACTAACCGGGCTCATCATTTAAATCCCTTAACCGGGTGACTCCTAACAGGCTCTACTCCTAACATGACATCTTTTTAAGCTTCTAACCGGACTAGGGTCCTAACAGGGTGCACTCCGAAAGAGTGCACAATTTTTGTGGGCACCAATTCCCATAGTGGTTTTTCTCTATTTGGGTTTCCACGTGAAAAACATGGTGTTCATATGGTGAATGTTTTTTTGTGCTGTTATGTTTTACTTTCAGTTTATGCATGTTGATGAACACTTAATGAGCAGTTCTGATAAACCAATTTAACAGTTAGTTATCAATGATTATCGGTAATGGTAAAGAGTTTATTATAGGTCTATGATTGATTTGGTGAAGTTTTATAAGTTCAAGTTTTAAGTGTGGAATCATTGTTAATACTGATTCACCCCCCCTCTCAGTATTAACCGGATCCTCTAAGATTAACAATTGGTATCAGAGCATTGGTCCTTTGTGTGCAAAAAGCTTAACAACTTGAGGGAAAGATGATGAAGGAGGGTCCTAAGTTTACCAAGGACAACTACAAGATATGGAAAGATCGGATGAAGATATACATTAAAGGATTGGGTGCTCAGTATTGGAATCATGTGATAAACAAGTATGTTGCTCCTACTACCAGCCCCTTGACACTAGACGAGCTTAAAGAACAACAAGAAAACATTGAAGCCTTGGAAGCAATTGTAAGTACTTTATCTGATTCTGAGTATATAGATGTTCATGGATTAGAAACTGTATTTGAGGTATGGGAGAAATTAGAACTGATTTATGGTGGAGATAAACATATACAAAGAGCAAAAGAAGAAAGTTTAAGAGGCAAATTTGATGACATGAAAATAGTTGATGGTGAGAACATTGCACAATATGGTCAAAGGATTAAAGAAGTTGTAGGTGGTATTAAGAGTGCTGGAGGTAATATTGATGATGATATTGTTGTTAGTAAAATGATTAGAACTCTCCTACCACAATATGCTATTAGAGTTTTTGCAATTCAAGAACTGAGATCTATCTCTAAAGATAAAGTCACTGTCGATTCTCTTATTGGAAAGTTGACTGCGTTTGAGTTAAACAACTTTGATAATAGTGTTTCAAAACCATCTGAATATGTTTTTAAAGCTTCTGTAACCGATACATCTGTTAGGAAAGGAAAGGATATTTGTCATAATCATGACTGCAGGTCTAGTCATGGCGGTAGCAGAGGCAAGGATGATAATCAAGATCATCTGATGGAACTTGAGACACTATTGGCTAAAATATTTCCTAGAGGCATCGATAATTATAAAGGTAAATTACTCTTGAAATGTTTTTCCTGCAATAAGATTGGACACATTACTGCAAATTATCCTAACGACAATAGAAAGGAAAAGTTTAGGAAATTTAAAGGAAAAGGACAAAAACATTGCTATGTTGCAGTTGATGAAGGAGTAACTGATGAAGAATCAGAAGAAGATGACAATGAGGAGATAGTGTTTGTTGCTGTGAAGGAAGATTTGACTGATGAAAAGGCATTGGTGTCTCACACAGATAGCAGTGATGAATGGATAATAGATAGTGGTTTCTCATACCACATGACCGATGATAGAAACAAGTTCTTATCCCTTGAAGAATTTGATGGTGGTGTGGTAAGGTTAGGTAACAACTCACCCTGCATGGTTAAAGGTAAAGGAACTATTTCATTAAATGGAAAAAGTAATGCAAATGATGTCTTATGGGTTGATGGATTAAAACATAACCTTTTGAGTGTTGATCAATTAAATGATAATGGATATCTTCTATAATTTAAAAGTGGAGTGTGTAGGATTCTTGGACGTAATGGAAAATTGATTTTTACAAGAAAGAAAACAAGAGTTAATCTATTTCATCCGAATACTAATGTGAATAGTTGTTTGGTGGCAAAGATTGAAGACATGTGGTTATGGCACAAGATGTTTTGTCATGTTAATTTTGACAATTTGATAAAGGTTAGTAAGTCAAGTATTGTGAGAGGTTTGCCCCAGCTTGTTAAACTGGATAATGTGTTATGCAAGGATTGTCAGAATGGGTAAGATGACTTCTGTATCTTTTAAGAGTAAGTCTTTCTCTTCATAAAATATTCTAGATTTGGTTCATACTAATCTTTGTGGTCCTATGAGGACTAAGAGCTATTTTGGTGATACATATTTCATGATTTTCACTGATAATTTTTTCAAAATGATGTGGGTAACTTTTCCAAGAGAAAAGTCTGAGGCATTTAGTAATTTCAAAGCATTCAAAGCTTTAGTTGAAAAAGAAACCGAAAAGAATTTGAAATGTTTGAGATCTGACCAGGGAGGAGAATTTGCTTATGATGAGTTTGTGAAGTTCTGTGATGAACATGGAATCAAGAGGTAGATGTCAACTCCTAGAACTCCACAACAAAATGGGATAGTAGAGAGAATGAATAGAACAATTGTTGGAGCTGCTAGAACCATTTCGATTCAAGGTGAAGTACCGAAAATGTTTTGGAGAGAAGCAGTTAGCACTGTTGTTTACACTTTGAATCGAGTACTTGTCAAGAGAGGTAACAACAAAACACCTTATGAATCATGGCATGGAAAGACTCCTAATGTAAGTTACTTTAATTTTTTTGGGAGTAAATGTTTCATTAAACATGATGATTTCACTGGAAAGTTTGATGCAAAGTGTGATGAAGGTATTTTTCTTGGTTACTCTACAAAGAGTAAGGCTTTCAAATGTTATAACAAGAGAACAAAAAGGATCTTTGAGAGTGAAAATGTGAATTTAGATGAAATCTCTAAGAAATCTAATAAGACCAGTAGATCTAAACCTGAGAAAGATGAAGACAAGCTTGTGTTTATTGAACTGAAAGTACAAAAGAATGATGAGCAGGAAAATGCATAAATAGGTGCTCAACCGGTAAATGAAGAAAGCGATGAAGAAAATGAAGAACATGAAGTAGAAGGCATAGCACCGAAATAGGTAATACCAAGATATGTCAAACTGAATCACTCAGAAGAACAAATTATTGGAGATAAAAATGTTGGTGTACAAACAAGGAGGAAAATCAAAGAAAACTCTTGTCTGATTTCTACTATCGAGCCTAAAATAGTAAGAGAGGCATTGAAGGATGATGATTAGATTAATGCTATGAATGAGGAATTGGATCAGATAGAGAAGAACAAGACATGAACGCTTGTTCCCAGATTGGAAGACAAGAACGTGATTGGCACTAAATGGGTCCTTAGAAACAAGTTGAATGAAGAAGGCAAGGTTGTGAGGAATAAAGCACGGTTGGTATGCAAAGGCTATGCACAAAAAGAGGGAGAAGATTATGGAGAAACCTTTGCATCAGTGGAAAGATTGGAAGGAGTAAGAATGTTACTTTCTTATGCTACATTTAAAGTCTTGAAGGTCTACCATATGGATGTTGAATCTACTTTTCTTAATGGCATCCTTGAGGAAGAAATGTACATAGAACAAATGGATGGATTTGCTTTGTTTGAGGATAAAGATATGGTTTTCAAGTTACATAAGGCACTGTATGGATTGAAGCAGGCACCGAGAGCATGGTTCGAAAGATTGCATGCACACTTGATCATGATAGGATTCTAGCGTACCAGTGAGGATAATAACATATATCTTAAGACTGATGGAGACAAAGTGTTGATAGCTGAAGTATTTGTACATGATATGATTTTTGGAGGTGGTGATGATTTATGTATGGCATTTGCTGAGGAGATGAAGAAAGAATTTGAGATTTCTCCAATTGGTGAGATTAAGTTTTTCATTTGGTTACAGGTCCAACAATTGGATGGTGGAATATTTATCTGTCATAGTAAGTATGTAAAGGAAGTGTTGAAAACATTTGGCATGGAGGATTATAAACTGGTTGCTACTCCAATGGTGATAGGTTGTAAATTGTCTAAACAAGATGATTCACCCTATGTTGATGAAAAAGAATATAGGTCCATGATTGGTAAGTTGCATCATGTAGTTCACAGTAGGCTTGATATTGCACATGTTGTTGGTTTGGTTGTTAGATTTCAGAAGGATCCCTAGGAGAATCACTTGGTAGCAGTGAAAAGGATATTCCAGTACTTGAAAGGCACAATAGATTATGGCTTATGGTATCCTTATAAAAATGATTTTTCTTTGGAAGTGTTTACTGATTTAGATTGGGCAAGCAATGTTGATGACCGGAAAAGCAGTACCGGTGGAGCTTTTCTTCTTGGAGGTGGATTGGTTTCTTGGACAAGTAAGAAGCAAACTTGTGTTTCATAGTCAATAGCAGAGGAAGAGTATGTTGCAACATCAATGAATTGCACGCAGGCAATTTGGATGAGACATGTGTAAGAAGGTTTTAAACTTGATATGTCTGAACCGATAACTATTTATTGTGACAATACAAGTACAATTAATATTTCAAAAAACCCCATGTTACATGGAAGGACAAAGCACATAGAATTGAATATCAATTTCTAAGGGAGAGAGTAAAAGAACGACAAGTCAGAATGGAGTATGTGACAAGCAAAGAGCAGCTAGCAGACATTTTCACAAAACCATTGCCGAAGACTAACTTTGAGTACCTCAGAGGTAAATTAGGGGTCAAACCCCTACATAAGAAGAATTAAGATGCAGGAGATGCATCAATCCAGTGGGCTTAATGAATCTTTTTCACTATGGATTGATGAAATGGTGGCTACTCCGCAGGGGGAGAAACTTAGATGAGATTTGCAGAGATGTTGAAGACAACATCAACAACAAATTTGATGATCAACGAAGCATATGCACCTTTGGCATTGTTGTCAAAGGGGGAGAATAAATATATTAGCCTTAGGAGGAGATAATGTGTAACTGAAAGGGGGAGAAGAAATAAAGATTTGGTTCTAGATGAAAAAGAGAAGATCCGACAGAAGAGTGAAGTGCAACAGAGAAGTTCCAGATCTAAGCAACATGATTTTAGTTAAATATTTTGGTGTTTATGTTGGTGTTGTCATCAATGCCAAAGGGGGAGAATGTTGGCATGATTGGCATAACTGATTCAGATGAAGAATGATGACTGAACCGATAAAGGACTGTTTGTGATGACATTGTGATGAAGAGATTGAGATTGCATGATTGGATGACTTTGATCAATTATTTGTGTTGTCATTGATGGCAACTGATGTTTACTATGTTGTATTTTGTCATCTAAGCCTTTTTGGTCTACCGAAAATGCCTTACCAGTATTGAAGATAATGAACTGGGAATTAGGACCTTAATCGGTAAATGAGGAATGTTTTGATTACATCTGGTGATTGGTGATGATTGAAGAGTTGCATTTTGGAATGTGAGTTTGTATCATTGTAATATGTACATGACTGGAACTGCATCATGTTTTGGTTATTGAAAAATCATGTTTATGATTTTTGTTGTATTTTTGCTAGGTTTTAAGGACCAGTTAAGAATTCTCTTAACTGGTAATGTTTTTTGGTTTGGCAGTGATCTAAATCAAGTTCAAATGTTGGTGATGACGTGACACAAACCGCGTGAAGTGTTTGAATGATGTTTTGGCGCGTTTGTAGAGCGAATTTCTTAGGAATATGCAAAGTGTTTAGCGGAGTGTTCTAAGGGTTTGACTTTGTATCAAATTGAGATGAGATGATCATTCAATGGTTGTAATTGATTGTAATGATCCATATGATGATCTATAATGAGTTGTAAAGATCTGTGATGATCTATGTTGTAAGTCTTAGGGTTTTGTAATCGGCTAATTTGTAAAGGTTATCTATGTCGGTATAATTGATGTTTGTTGTGTCAGTGGTTTTTGAGAAGAGTGTGAAGCCGAACCAGAGTATGAGATATGCTTGAGTGTAGCAAATTTGGAGCAAGATTTGGATATGATCAAACAAGTAGTTAAGTGCTATACCCAGATCATTCATTGTTATTTTCTAACAATTACAACAACAAAATCCCTTAACCGGGTAGGTCCTAACAGTCCTTTCATTGTAAATCCCTTAACCGGGTAGCTCAATATCTGAGTGTTAAATCCTCTTGCAATGTTGATCCTAACAGGTCAAAGCTCCTAACAGGGCTCATCATCTAAATCCCTTAACCGGGTAGCTCAATATCTGAGTGTTAAATCCTCTTGCGAGGTTGATCCTAACAGGTCAAAGCTCCTAACAGGGCTCATCATCTAAATCCCTTAACCGGGTGACTCCTAATAGGGCATCTTTGTAAGCTTCTAACCGAGCTAGGCTCCTAACATGACGCATACCGAAAGAGTGCAATATTTTTGTGGGTACCAATTCCCACCATGGTTTTTCCCTATTTGGGTTCCATGTGAAAAACATGGTGTTCATAGGTGAATATTTTTATGTGTTGTTATGTTTTACTTTCAGTTTATGCATGTTGATGAACACTTAATGAGCAGTTCTAATAAACCAGTTTAACAATTGGTTATTAGTGATTACCGGTAATGGTAAAGAGTTTATTACTGGTTTATGATTGATTTGGTGAAGTTTTATAAGTTAAAGTTTTAAGTGTGAAATTATTGTTAATACTGATTCACCCCCCCTATTAGTATTACCCGGATCCTCTAAGATTAACAAGAAAGGCATTCAAGTTTAGCGAGGTGCCTTGTTAATGATGTTTTTTATGAGGCATGAGATGACATTTATTTCAATCCCTTCTCACTCGAGGTGTTATTAAGAAGTCATTAACATTTGAAACATAGCTCTGTGAAGGTTACAAAATTCATTTTGAGTAGTGGGGTTGCGATTTTGAAGCACGCATGGAGGCCAACTTCACTCTACGAAGCAGGAGACAGATACTTGCTTTCTTCGGTGAAATTAACATAGGCCAGCTACAAAAGATGTTCAAGTTTCTTGATGAATTGCTAGCCCAGAGTGCGGCTTTTGTGGTAAGGGGGGGGGGGGATTTTAGCCAACTCAAATTTAGATTTAAAACCAGAATGGATGTCTATTGACTCATTATGGTTTGAGGCTTGGAATTGGGCAAAGACACGACCACAATTAAGAAGGTGATGCAGACAATTATCCACGAAGATTATCTGATAGGATTGGATTCATTTATGGAATGGGCGGAGCCGGGTGTGGAGTTCGATGCCCGTGAAGGTATGGAGGACAAAGCGCATGGTGGCAATGCAGGTTTATTCCCCTTCCTTCAGTGGGTAAAATGAATGTGCAGGTTTCACAACACTCAGGAGGCCAGAAGGGGTTGGGATGCCTTGAAAATTACATTGAAATCAAATAACTAGAGGTCGTCATAGCACAGGCAAAGACAAAGGTCGAGCGAGGGCAAAGACGGGTGTTGCGTCCTAGGTCAACGAGGTTGTTGGAGAACAGAGGAGCCAGGGTGGTGAGATGCAACCGACAGAGGAAAGTCTAGTGAGTTGCTGCTTTCTATTTTTAGGGGGTGACGTGTCCTTTTTTGTGTGGTGTCTTTTTAGCCAGGGCTTAGAAATTTTTGGATGTAATTGGGCAGGTTGGTGGTTGACTGGTTAAAGCTTTTTTGGTAGGAATGTTTTTAGTTAGCGGTTCTGCCTTTTTTGGCTTCTGATTTTGTTTTAAACATACTATGTGAACTTTTTTTTTGGATATCAATAATACTTAAATTATTACCAAGCAAAAAAAATAAAATTAATGAAAGATAAACTTAATATTAATCATTATAAAATTGAACTAAAATACAGATGATTTTAATATTAATTAAAAGATAAACTCAATATTAACAAATGATTTTTTTAATAAAAATAATCATAAATACATTAAATTATCTTAAATAGACTAAATTTTAAAAATTAAAACCATACTTCAAATAAAATTTTAAGAATCAAAATAAATCATATTAAAATTGTTAAAGCTAAAATTTTAACTTAATATAAATAAAAGTAAACTTTAAAAGTTAAAAATAAAACCAAACCTATTAAAAAGGTAAGAAGTCAATTGTAATTTCTCAAAGCACTTTATTATGATTGTATTTAAGAAAGCAACATGCAAATGATTCCTATATTCTAGTGTTTGTATTTCTTTGAAAACTTATAAATTAACATGTTCTCAACCCTAAGCTTTTATAAGTTAACGAGAGCATTAATTTTTGAAACTATATAAATATATTAAAATATTAATCCAAATTAATTGAGAAAATACATGAAAGGATGTACTTTCACCATCAAAATATTATAAATTTATAAAAAAAATATAATTCATTTTAATAGTCCTTTCTAATTATTCAATTACAAAAAAATAATTGTTTAAATTTATCTTTTTATTTTTTTGTTAATGAAGAAGTTGATTTAATATTATAGTATTTTTGTACAATTTGTTCTATTAATGAGATAAGATTTATATAATCGTGAGAATACACTATTCAATCATTATCATTGTATTATATTTTTTATATAATATTTAGAATATAGAAAAATAAATAAATTATATGTTAAAAAGTATAACAATTTCTAATATTTATCTTTATATTCTTTAACCATTATAGACAAAGTTAATTTATAAATTTTATGAGTATATTGTTTAGAGAGTCTTATAAGATGATAAATTAGAATCTTATCTTCAAAATTAGAAATCCCTATTTTGTAATTCCTAAATTTTTAGTAACTATCTTTAAAAAGAAAATATATTTTCAAAATAATATAAAATCTTATACAAGGGGATGACCCCACACTGCAATAGTTTGATGTGATCCTTGCCTAGGCAAGGTCTTGGGTTCAAAACTCCACATGCTTATGTTGCTTGGAATTCAGTGGCAGACACGTGTGTTTGATTTCCCTGCAAGTCTTTTGCATGGTGATTAGGAGGCGTTGTGTGTTGTATCTAGTCTACGGTGGTTGGTTGTTGGATGAAGCGCGAGTCCTGGAGTCATTGGTTGTTGTGTCCTTTGGTTGCCCCCACATTTTGTTGGTCTCTACACTTTCCTTGACGACGACTAGAGGCAAAAACACTCACGTTTTCCTAGCCTAGCGGTGTGTCATGGTGGTATGTAGGTGATGCCACGATTGATGTGGCTTGGAGAGAAGGATTTGCACCACGGTGGTTTGCAGGAGATGCTAGGAGGATTGATGTGGCTTGGAGAGATTAGGAGTTGTCATGAGGATTGATATGGTTTGGAGATATAAGGAGAAGCGCATCATTGGAGTGATAAGGATGAGTCCACCATTGGAGTGATAAGGGAATTGCTTGGAGTGATAAGGTGCTCAGAGTGATAAGAAGGTTTGATTTCAAAAAGAAAGAAATGGAGATGTTAATACCTCACAAACATATTCAATGACATAGTGAAAATGTAGATAAAGCAACCGACAAGCCACTAATATATTATTAATATTAATAAAACTGGTTCAAGGGCTCCTGGAGGAAAGAGCTAGCAAGAAAACCTCCATTCTTAGCCCGAAAATACAAATGACATCATGATAGAAGGGATAAAACATCCCTTACCCTCCCATTGATACTTCCCAATTACATGTATGTAAAATAGGTACAACAAAACTCATTAAATATGTCAAAAATGCTGATGATGTTACATTCATGGACTCATGCCAATATCATAAACATATGTTTTAAATTGCAACATATAACTCTTCACATATTGTCCTTACCAGTCACTTGAGCATCACACAATTCTTGTTTGCTGGTTTGTTGTCCCATTTGTCGAATAACTCTATATCTAACTCCGCTACCGATAAGGCTACACTGGTTGGGATACACTGGAAAAGCATACACCGGTTAGGCTATACCAGTTGGGCTACACGGGTTAGGCTATACTGGTAAGGCCAAACCGGTTCGGCTATACCGGTTGGTCAACATCGATTGGGCAACACTGATTGGGCTATGTCGACAACATAAAAAATAGGGCACTTAGTCATAATATCTGAAGCAAAACTGAGTGAAAACTGCATAAACTCGAATGATATTGCTTGCCTAACCATTTTAATCTTCACTGACTATCTTAATCTGTGATGAAGCCGGAGTGAATTGAGATAAAGATTGCCTTTTGGGTAAACCTAGGTGAATGGTGTTACTTTGCAGCCAAGTGTGAACATATGGACCTGAAATTGCTGATGGGATAGGGACATTATGGTCATGCCCCATGATCGCAAGGAGAGCATGCAACTTTGAGTATATCCTGCTTCTTGTCTCAGAATCAAGAGCTCTGCCCATATTCCAAACTGCTTGTTGAAACGACCGAAACTGAAAGTAAGTCTAGCGAGCGCTTAATACTGTTATAAATGATGATAAAGTCATCTCGGCTCTGCAAGTAATGTCTTAGGAAGAGACCACCAATATTTGCTTTACCATTCCAAAGATCATATTTCTTAATTGCAAAAAGTAATTTATTACCCAATGTGAACTTAGGTTTAACGACCTTACTTGCAATACTCTGTAAACTGCTCCAAGATTGAAGTAAGTCCAAGGCATTAGACATGAATATGGAGACCAGTTGCGATGGAAATATGATTCTTTTCTCCTGCGGGTACAATACTTCTTCACCAATAATTTTCTTCACACATCTTCTACAATGTTGACACTAAATGTTAAATACCCGACCGAGCTGAAAGTCAAAAATATGATCATCAAAAGGTGTTTCCAATTCTTCAACGTGCAAGAAAACTCTATAATTTCTAAGTCTATAGTCCATAGTTGAAAGAAATACACTAAAAATATAGGTCGCTGGAGCCAAAGGAAGACGAAACCGAGCTCAACGAGTGCACTACAAAAAGTTCTCGAGCATGATAATCAAAATTTAAAAGGAGAAACACACCACTAGAGGTCATGTAGCACGTGCTTTGCCTGCAACACATGCGAAGTACATAGTAAAATGAATGCAGTTGATAATTAGAGAAAATGGAAGAAAAATCCTTTAATTGTCATGATTAGTAGCCCATTTGAGTGAATGACAATATATACTTCTAGCCTTATATTACAACTCCCATGCCTTGCTCATGCAAAAATATCTGAGTGATCATTAAATATTGATGTGCATATGTGCAATCTCAGGTTTGTTCATTAATGATTATCTCTGCTAGCTGAGGAAAGTCTGCCAAACTGAGCCCCAATCTAGATGAATCTAAATTAATGTTATCGCATCCCAAGTTTGCTAAAAAATCTGCTGCTTTATTTCCCTCTCTCAAAGTATGAGAAATTAAGTGATCATGAAATGTATCAATGAGAGACCATATTTGTTTTAAAATGTATGCTATTTTCCAATTTGACAATGTTTTCTTCATGCAGGCATTGATAATGACACTTGAGTCTCCTTCGATATGAATTTTTAAAAGGCCCAATTTTTTGGCTAATGATAAGCCAGTCAATAGAGCATATGCTTCTACAACATTGTTTGTGTCGGGGGGAATAGAAGAGGTTTTAAAAGCTGTCAACTTGCCTGAATGATTCCTAATGCAAACACCAATACCCGACTTACCCGGGTTACCTCTTGAGGAACCATCAAAATTTATCTTCATATAACCAATGGGTGGTGGCTACCATTTGACATTTGCTCTGTCAGTAGATTGATGACTGTAATTACTACAAGCAGGGGGAGATGGAGCAACCAATTGATGCCAATTCCTAATATTTGATCCATCCCAGGAAGAGAGGTGGATATTACTCTTAAAAATTTTGTGGATGAAGGCATTGGCTACTTCTGATATAGACATCTCTATTCCATCCAAAACTTCGTGAAGCGGGGAGGTATTTTGTCTAAAAATTTGTATATTTCTTTCCACCAGATAGACCAAATTATTATTGCAGGGGCACATCTCCATATACATGCAAACATTGAAGTGGGAAAAAGCATTGACCAAGGCTGAAACAAATCCCAAAGTGTAAATGGCAGAGGCATTGAAAGATTGAGCTTGTTCAGGATGAAGATCCAACACTACTGAGCAAAAGAGAAGTTGAGAAGCAAATGGTCAATTGTCTCAATGTCTTCATTGCATAATACACATCACAAAAATTGGGCAATTTGCAGTTTCTCCAATCTATCACTAGTCAATATTTTCCTGCGCAATGCCAACCATGCAAAACAACCCGCCTTGGGTAAGACAACACTATTTCAACAAAAAAAGAATGCTCTATGTTTGAGATTTTGGTTTTGAATTTTTTGAACTACTCTATATCCCGTCTTGATTGTGAATGCACCATCCTTTGAAGGAGCCCATATTAAATTGTCCTTATCCTTTGATAAATAGACTACCCTATTCAAGAGTGTATCATAGAACCTATATTTCAGATCTGCAGCTATAGGAAATTCTAATACTTCTTTCCTGATGACCTTTCACGAGAAAAGTTCTACTGCACTAACATAGTTAATGAGCTTAGGGCCCCAACAACTAATTTTTAATTGTATTACCTCTTTTAGATCCTCATTTTGGCTTAAGGGTGGGAGACCATTCTAGGAGTCTTCCCAGAAATGAATGCACTCCCCATTAAGCACTTCCCAAGAGACATAGTTAGATATCACCTCTCTAGATGAGATGATGAAATTCCATATTGTTGAACCCTTGGGTGGATCCAAGATTGTAATAATCCTAAGTGGGTCAGGTGAATCAGGATACTTTTCTTGCATAATTTTGTACCACTTTTTTTGAGGCTGACTATACATTTTCCAAATGAGTTTTCCCCCAAATGCTTTGTTTCTTATTGATAAATCATGCATTCCTATCCCGCCCACATCTTTGGCAAGGGACATATTTAAAAAAAAAATCAAAGGAATCTTTTTTTGATCATTCATGTTTCCTTTCTATAGAAATTCTCTGATTAATTTCTCAATTTGTTGGACAATAGAAGAGGGGGCTTTCAACACTAAAATGTAGTAATTAGGAATGGCAGTAAGAACAGTTTTAATAAGCAATATCCTTCCTGAAAGAGACAACCACCTAGATTTCCATGTTGAAACCCTACTTTTAATTTTGTCAATATTTTTTCAATAATTAGCCTTATTAGATCCCACAAAGAGAGGAATACCGAGATAAGTAGAAGGAAGTCCTTCCAATGAGAATCCCAGAATCTTGAAAATCCTCTTTGATATCACAACATTAACATTAAATAAGAAGATCTTGGACTTTTGTGCATTAATCTTTTGACCTGAAATTGAAGTATATAGGTCTAGGGTTGACTTAATTTGCTTAGCTTCTTGAACATTTGCTTTACCAAATAGGAGAGTATCATCTACAAACAAGGGATGAGTGACTGATATGGAGGTGCCCGTTATAGTTGTTCCTTGCCAAAGCCCTTGTTCATGCCTAAGAGAAATTATCCGACTAAATTCTTTTGCCATGATGATGAATAAGGTTGGGGACAATGGATCTCCTTGCCTTACCCCTTGAGAAGATGGAAAAAAACCAGTTGGGACCCCATTTATAATGACCAAAAAACACACACCAGAAATGCGTGCTTTGATCCACTTGCACCACTTGTCAGCAAATCCAAACTTTTGGAGAACTTTGAAAAGAAAAGACCATTTAACTTTATCGTAAGCTTTCATCATGTCCAACTTGATTATAAAGGCATATGTTTGATGTTCATTAATGGAATGAAGAACTTCATGTGCAACAAGTGCTCCTTTCATAGTCTCTCTCCCTGGTACAAATCCACCTTGTTTTGAGGAGACAATTTTGGTAATTATGTGTTGAAGTCTCAAATAAATGGCCTTTGTAAAAAATTTGTATATTGTGTTGCATAGTGAAATTGGCCCGAAGTCAACAAATGTCTTAGGTTAATTGACCTTAGGAATAATGACAATATTAGTTGCATTTAAAATTTTAAGGATAGAGGCACTTTTTCTTGACTCTTCCAAGACTGCCAAAAGGTCACGACAGATAAAGTCCCAACATTGTTGGAAAAAAAGTGCAGTAAACCCATCAAGTCTCGGGGCTTTATTTGAAGGGAGGGAGAAGACAACCTTTTGCAATTCCAACAGGGTGAATGGAGCCATCAATGCTTGGTTATCCTATGGATATATGAGGGTAGGAATTGCATCTAATACCTCAAATTATTTATTTGCTCGAGGGAGAGGGGAAGGTGGAGGGTCGAGAAGATTCTCGAAAAATCTAACCCCTTCATCTTGGATATCTTGAGCATTTGAGATTATTGCTCTTGTATTAGAGTCCTGAATGGTGAATATTGTACTTGCTTCTCTCTTATGTTTAGCTGACAAATGGAAGAATTTTGTAGTCTTATCTCCTTCTCTAAGCCACAATTCTTGGGATTTCTGCTTCCAATACTCTTCTTCCCTCTTACATAATTCTTCTCAATCCTCTTTTAACTACTTTTTCCTTTGAAAGGTTTCTAGGTCCAACCCATGTCTAATAATCTACTCATTCACCTCAACAAGCTCCCTTTCCACAATGCCTTTTTGAGCAAATATGTTTTTAAAAACTTGGGCATTCCATGTTTTAATTTGTGTCTTGACAAAATGCATCTTTTTGAAGAATTGGAACATCTTAGTGCCTTCACAGTATGGAGAGGAGAACCACCATTGCTTTAATAGTGGTTGGAAGTGAGGATGGCGAAACCACATCCTTTCAAATTTAAGGAAGGCTTATGTATATGAATTGTTAATACCAATGACTTAATAATGTTAAGATAGATTGGAAAATGATCTGAACCTGTATATGGCAAGATTTCTGATGAAAGAGTGAAATCTTGAATCTTCGAACATTGTGACACAAGAAACCTATCCAATCTTTCTGCAATCTGAAGAAAATTATCCCTTCTATTTGTCCACATATACAAACCATTATGTGGGGCAACATCCTGTAATGCATTATCATTAATGAGTGTTGAGAAATCCTCCATAGTCTTAATAGGTGGAAGAATTCCCCCTGTTTTTTCAGCATGTGATGTTATCGCTTTAAAGTCACCACCTAATATAATGTTGAGATCTTCATATTATTGTATGACAATAATTAAAGCAGTCCATGTCCTTTTTTTGTCTGGTGTAGAGGTTGGTCCACAAACATTAATTAAATAAAATGCAAGATCAAAATTTTGAATTTTTAACAATTGCCACTGTACATCTTGCTTGACCAACTGCAATTTTGTGGTTTTGGGATTCCATAATGTAATGAGACTCCCAGATGCACCTACTGCCTGCACTTGTACTGACAGCCATCCATCCCATTTCACTACTATTTTTTGATAATTGTCATGAGAAATTTTTGACTCTTGGAGTAATATAACATCTACTTGAGAAGAATCAAGTTGATGCTTGATCCTATGTCTCTTGTCAGAGGCATTAATACCTCTGACATTCCATGAGATTATCCTTATTGCGGACAAGGAGAACCCTTGTTCCTCCTTGTCATTCTCTTTGTGGATGAAAACTTTCCATCAAGTGTGGATTGCGTGCCTGCCTTAATCTCCTCTTTGATTTTAGTGCTCTTGGGTTTTCTACCGCTTGGCTCGGGAGTCTTCTTGTCTGCAGAAGGTGTGGAAGGAGTTTGTTTGATTGAACAAGTTTGTGAGAAATAAAAATCTCCCTTCTCGTGTTGTAGAGAGCCCTTTTCCTATTGGTTGTGATTGTTAATAGACCTATTCTTTGAGGCATCTGAATCAAAATATATGTTGATCTCCTTTTGTCCTAAGGGAAACCTATTCATTTCCTCGGTAGTAACATATTCCATTTAATTGCATTTGTGGTATTATCCTGTATGTGTTTCCCTATCATTTGATAGGGATTCTCAAACTTTGTACCATATTCCAGATCATCTAGTGCTGAAATAACAGGAATTGAACCACGATCCAAATCCTCCTTAGCCATAGCATCAATTTTGGGGAGATTCACGATGCATTCATATAAAAATTATTCTATATTAGAATTCTCATTAGGTGCCCACCAATGATTTTGAACTTGGTGAGAGCAATTTTCAAGTTTTGTATTATGCTCTAGATCTTCTTCTGCATTTACCGATCCAACAATGGTAGTACTCTTTTTTACCTTAATACAAGTAGAATCTTTTGCATTAATCTCCTGGCCATAACCTAAAGACTTATGTTTTTAAAATGATCTGTTGAGTTCTCCCACAAATAACCTATATAATGGTGATTAACATTATCCAGATTAATGTTGTAGCCAAATTCATCTTCAACAATTTCATCAAATCTTTTTTAGGCCACCGATATTAATAAATCATTTTCTTTTTTTCTCTAAAACTTTCGTGGATGGTTTTTTGATAAAGCTTTGAAGCAAGGATTGAAGGGATAGGTTAACTGGGCAGTATTGGAGCATAAGGTTGTGAACAATGGCATCTCTATTTATAAAAAATTTCAGGGCGGAAAGCTGCTTATTAGAAGCAAATTTTTTGACATGTGCATCCTTTAGACCCATGTTTATTAATGACAGATGATACTTTGTTATGTGGTATGTTAAAACAATTCTGGATATTGTAGGTTGATAAAACCATTGAGGCAAAGAGAGAGGGATCTTGACGTTCAAATCTCAATTCTCCAATGACTGTATCTTTAAGAAACTGCTCCCTTGCTTCTTATGGGTAATAGTTAGTCTATCAATAGTCTGATCATCTTGAGAAGATGTTGTTGCTACTTGAGTAATGATAGAAGGGCTATTGTCTACAAGTAGATAAAATTGACATTTGGCTAAGTCTATAACATGATTAGTGAAAACATTGATAGGCATATGGTGATTTGATGATGACATTGATAAGTGAAGTGACCCAGCATTTTCGAGTCCTTATCAACAGACTCAGCGTCTTGAATGACAAATTTTTGAACCCATTTCCCCCATTTTGAGATGATATCCAAATTAGTTGGAAATAGTTTAGTCATGGAAAGAAGTAAACACAGACACACAAGCTGATGTATGAACTCATATGGGACTAGGTTATGCTTGACAAAAATCCCCAATTTATTAGCAAACAATTCAATGAGTTCTGGGTCACGATTTTCCAGGGGGAGAGATTGGAAAGTGATCCAAAAGGGCATGCAATTTCATAGTACTAATTCAGCCTTGAAATTTGGTGTCTAGGCTAAAGTATAAAGCCCCAAACCCTTGCAAAACCATTCCTTACACTTATGCATTGTATCTCTGTGAGCCTTAGAATCAAAGAGAGCAATAAAATATTTTGACTGATCATCAATAAAGAAAATATCTTGAAGGCCTTTCCATTTTAATTTAGCCAATTGAAGAATCTCAATAATCAATAAAGAGGGATCCCAAAATTTACCTATCAACGTTGTTTCCCTTAAAAGTGAGATCTATGGTGATAAAAGTTATTCTGAAAGTGTGACACAATGAGATGAATCTCCAACCTTAATTGTATTTACTTCGCTAGGCTCCTTATCTGCATGTATATTCGATTCTTTTTTCCTCCATACTTTCTTTGGTTTGAAGAAGAATCTGTCTTTCTCTTTTGAGACATTAGAATCTTTGTCCTTACTCAGAGACATCGTGGAAATCCTATTCTGAATCAGAACATCATTCAGATAGCTGAGAAATTTAGGGTTTTCAACATAAAGGTTATTCGGCCACGTAACATAAGACGAGGCTTTCAAAAACCCTTTGGATATGGCGAACCCATCAAGTGCTCCTTCATCTGACGATTTTCAAAGCGGGGGGGGGAGGTCATTCTGTTAGAGTATTCAGGTATTTACTTGATTAATTAAACATTCTTTGTTTAATTATTTACGTTCCCTTTATCTCTTTTACACTTAAGCTAACTTTAGGTGCATATAATTAGTTATTTTAATTAATTATTATGTGCAAACCTAGGTTTTCCCTTTTTAGGGTTTCTTGACCTATTAAAGGTTGAGTTCTTTGTTTTCATTGTAAGAATCACATTACATATTTTTGTGAATATCAAGCTCTCTCCTTTTGAGCATATTCTCTGTGTTTTGTATGTTCTTCAGATTATGCTTCATTGCTTCTCCTTGTAACAAGTTATTCAGCTTGTAGAAGATCTTTAGGCTCATGTGGTGTTGTATTTTCTCAACTCCTATATGGTATCAGAGCGTCGGATCTGCAGCTGCCTGTTCTTGTTTTGAGAATTTTTGCTTTGGAAGCAGATCTGGGGTTTTAGGAATTTTTTATGTACCTAGGGTTTGAGCTTTTTTCCTGAGCACTTTGGGCCTAATCAGACCTCACCATCGTGCTCAGAAGGCCTGAAAACCCCTATGGTCATATAAAATTTGACCTATTTTGGTTCCTGAGCCTCTGGGAGCAATTTTTTTCTCAGATCCAGGTCGTACGACCCTTGGCACGCAGATCGAGAAAAAAAATTTGAATTTTTTTTTTTTTGCCTTTTTACGGCATGTAGGCTGAAATTTGCCTTTCAAAAATATTTTCTTAAAAAAAGAAAAAAAGGCAAATAGGGTTTTTTTATAAAATTAAAAAAAAAAAAACAAACAATTTTGGGGGTTCCCATAGTACACAGGGTATCGTGGGACCCCTGCAAGAGTCAGTACGGCCCCTGCTGCCGCCTGTCCCTGCTGCTATCAGTACTGCGCCTTCCTTGGGCTCCGCGCCTGCCAGTCACTGGACCCCGGCCCCTACCGGCCTCGGCTTCCGCTCCTGCTGTCGCTGGTCTTCTCGCCGCCAGAATCCTCCCGGCCGCCCTGCCTACCGCCGCCGCCGGCCTCCATGCGACCGTTCAGCCGCCGGCTTCTCTGCTCTTTCCCTTCCGGCAGCGCCTCCGACACCACTCAATCCCCGGCCGCCGCTCTGGCTCCCCGACCCTTTTTTCCGGCCGGCCACCGCTCCGCCACCGGGCCGCCGCCCTGCCACCCGACTGCCACCGGAGCTCCGCTCCCTAGCCACCGGACCACCAACAAGCAACCAGACCCCCTTTTTTGGCTTTTTCAGGGGGGGTTTGGTTTTTTGGCCCTATCTTGGGCATACGAAGTTGGCGAACGAATAGGCGTCGGAAAGCTGGTTCTGAGGCCAACCTCATGGTGTTGGTAATTTTTTCCAATTTTTCTATTTGACTGTGTTTTTTTACAGTCAAAGTGAGGTCTCTTTTTTGCACTCCGGGAGACGTAGAATGAGCATCCGACCTCCGTTTTTCAAAAAAATTATATTTTTGGAAAGCATGTTCTGTGTACTTTCCAGAAATATGAGTTTTTTTCTAGCTTCTGCTCCATGCATATTTTATTCATTTTTTTGCTTTTCAACACTCTGGTGGATATCGTGGTTGTTTCAGGTCCTAGGATCTCTTTTTTGAGTAGGGTGTCTCTGTTTTGATTCTCGTTTCTATTTCCAGTCTTCTTATCATTGTAGCTTGTAATTATGCAAACGCACTGAGATAAAGTGCCATCATGCATTTTTTACTTGGAATCTTGCATATCTTGTGTCTCGTTGTACATGCACTATTGATCAAGTGCCATGAGGGGGTTGATGTTTGCCTTTGTTTGCCATCTTCCTTTGTCAAGTGAGTGTTCCTTCCATGACATTCACCTCATGATGATGTGTCTCAGCACCTTTGATGTTCTTGGTTCTTCGTCATGCAGTTATTTTTGGCTATCCGTTTCAGTGTTCCTGTCCCTCTCCCACTTCCGCATTATGGGGAGGTTTATCCTGTTGGTTCTAATGCTTCTGTGGTTCAATTGATCAGCTCTTCAGGCTTTGGTTTCACATGCCATCTGTATCTTTGATTTCAGTTGTTTTGCCTTGTTTGCCTCCTGATTCGAGTAGTGTCATTTGAGGGCACTCATGCAGATTATAGTCTTCTCTACCTGGTCATGTTCTAGTTCAGTGGATGTTCTTCAGATCAATAGTTATTCTTCGACAGAGTTTGCGGGGTCTTCATGCTTCAGTGATATTCTTTTCCATCTCTTTTTGGAGTAGAGTTTTGTTCCCATGTGGTTTTCTCTATTTCTCCAGTTCATAGAGATTTCATTGTATTTGGGTACCTGATCAGGCCTTGTTGCCGGGACCCATGTTTATTGCTTTTAGTAGCTGTTCTAGGTTTTAGCTTCTCCCTAAGTCTAGCTTAAGGGGGGGTGTTAGACTATTCGGGTATTTACTTGATTAATTAAAACATTCTTTGTTTAATTATTTAAGTTCCTTTTATCTCTTTTACACTTAAGCTAACTTTAGGTGCATATAATTAATTATTATGTGCAAACCTAGGTTTTCCCTTTTTAGGGTTTCTTGACCTATTAAAGGTTGAGTTCTTTGTTTTCATTGTAAGAATCACATTACATATTTTTGTGAATATCAAGCTCTCTCTTTTTGAGAATATTCTCTGTGTTTTGTATGTTCTTCAGATTATGCTTCATTGCTTCTCCTTGTAACAGGTTATTCGGCTTGTAGAAGATCTTCAGGCTCCTGTGGTGTTGTATTTTCTCAACTCCTATACATTCGTCACAAGTATCTAAGATAGGTTGCTTCCTATGTTGGAATGGATTCCTCTGTTGGGAAAAATGGTGTCTCAACCTTGCATTTATGCGAGGTTACTATTTATAGTAAGTTTTCATTTGAGCACGAAATGGTGCGAAACTCTCCCTGAAGCTTCTGGTTGGCTAGATAAGCATTCCGACAAAGTTGCGTCGCAAGGTCACAACTAGTTTTGAAGATATTAAAGTTTTCGTCTTGGAGGGGTGCGATAAAATGTTTAAACTTAATTTTGGGGGCTTTAGAGGCTCCGAAACACCCTGAAAAGTGGTCGTAACCGATGCAGCGAGTTATGAGGTGATAGAGCACTTCGCGAGCTTTCCGACGCTTCAAACGGTTCGTCAATCGGACACCCTGTTCTCAAGTTATGGCCTCCAGAAGTTGGTACTCCTGAAATAGGAAAAACAATTTGTATCGGATACATAAACGAGTTGTAAAAGGGAGCGACACATGTTGATGTGTGCTTTAACATGTCATAGGGCATCTAGAAGGGAGATAAGGTCGGCTACACCTTATTGGGTGGTTTTAGCCCATGGTTTTGTAATACCGTTTGACGGTTTCTTGTATTGTATCTCCTATTTATGAGGTGTGTGAGATAGAGGTTGGGTGTAAGAGAGTCTTATGGCTATTGAGTTGCCTCTGAATCTCTGATTAGTGGTACTCCTACGAAGAGCTTGCTCTGCAAGTATGTTGTAATCTGTTTTTGATTGCTGAATAAAATATTGAGCTGCTTTTGGAGTGTGGGGTTTTTCTCCTGAAAGGGTTTTCCCCACGTAAATCACTGTGTTGTGGTATGAATGCTATTATATCTATTTCTATTTTTCTGTAACTGTTGTAACGATCTGAAAAAGTTTTGCATTACCCTCCTCTCAAGGTTAGTGTAGGAAGTTGTTTCCGCTACTTAACTTCCTTACATCCTCCTTTTGAAATCTTTGTGTGATGTGTACCTCTGAGTGTTTGCATTCTGCCAAAATTTGTCGACACTTCTATACCCCCAATGATTGGATCGAAAGCACTGCTTCCCATTTCTGCCATAGTCTGAACTAAATTCAAAGAATCTAGATTCCCGCCTGTTTTGAATTCCACAGAACCGCTCCCTCTCTTGCTCCATCGTAATTTTTTATTTTTTTTGAGTGACATCAAATTACCATGGAATAACAAATCAAATATAAATCCAAATCTAGTAGCATTGGAAAGCCATCACACAAAGGATATGGCATTAGATACCATAGAATTTGTTGGTGAATGAAATTTAAAATGAAATTCCTAATTTAAGACTCTTAATTTAATTAAAATGAAGAACATACATTACATCACATATCAACAAATTGATCCAAAATATATTTTTGGACTAAAAAATGAAAGAATGAATTTATAATTCATTCTCATGAGCCTTGGTAGCCCTGTTGGATTGTAAGTGGCATCTAGTATCTGGAATTGTGCCTTCATAGTTGGCATATGAAGCAAAAGATTGTGTACTAGTTTCAACTTGATTATATGAAAAAACTCCTTTATTAGAACATAATGCTATTAGGGGTCACATCCATATAACATTTATATATAATGTTCTAATATAATATTATAAAACCTTATATATTATATGCTTTATAAGAATATCCCATTTGAAATAATTATAATCCAATAACTATCAGATTATTAATTATTTGTGAATGGGGGTTATTGAAAATGTATGACTATTGAAGTCACCCTTCGTCCTATATTTAAGGAGGTTCTCTCTCATTTGAGAGGTGTGTGAACTTGAAGATTTATAGTGAGTTACATCACTATGCAAAAGAGGTATTATTGGCCATGTGGAAATATTGGAGGAGTATCCCCAGTTTCAAGTCCACTTTATGATGAACTATTTTTGTAACTCTTTTTATAAAATGATGATTTATGGGAGTTTTTTAACCCAAAAGAGTTTTTCCCATGTATATTTTGTGTAATGTGTACATTTATGCATGAATGCTTCTTATTTCAGTTATTTTATGATGTTGTTTATAATGGTTGAATAATGCATTGTCAGTATAGTGGTTGAACACAAGAAGTGATATAGAACTATTTACTTAATCAAACACACATTTCAACCTAGTAAATTCTTGGTACAGATTGAATGCATCAAGAAAAAATTATGTCCCTTAAAACATAAAATTTATGTTCCATACTTATCTCTCCAACAGATGAAATTAGATCATCATACAACATTCACTTATGTCGTTTCTAAATCATCTTCTATGTGGGGTCTCACCAGATGTTGTATAGATGAACACTTTGTCTTTTCTTATGAGTAATATCTTAATCACACCTCAAGGGAAATAATATTTTGCTCAATCCAAATTATCTTAATGCAATATGGGCGTTCACAATAAAGTTATTTGTCTATCTTTTTTTCCCTTGTATTTGGAAGGTCACTATGAATGTAGTCTCCCCTTCCTAACTATTTCAATATGGTGGACAATTAGCCTATCTAGTGGGTTCATGTAGGCTAATGTGTCAAGTTTTAGGAAACTTTGGAGATGGTTGATTCAGTGGGATGGCAATATCAGAGGTTTAGTTGAGCTCCAATAGTTATTATGAACACAATGCCCTTTTCTAGAGTGATTTTGTGTGAGTTCTCCCATACTATTTTTAGTAAGTCAGTTGACGATATTGACAAAGCCAGCTGTCAACATTTCTATCTTTAGATATGTTGGTAGGAGCATTGGATATCACTATCTCAATATCCGGTATAGTCTGGTGATTGAATTTTAAATAATGATAAATAAATATTTTTTATAAAGTTAAATTAAATATTTAACTTTATCGTCATTCAATATATTTTAAAATAAAAGATTATTTGGGCACCAAGTTTAAAGTAAAGTGCAAATATTTAATAAGGGGGCCTTTTGGAGACATGGGCACACTTTATGAAGAAAAAGATTTATTTTAATGTTTTAAAGGGCAAAATTAGAAGAGGTTGACCCCTTCTTGGAAGTTATAAAAGAGAGACTGTGAACTCATTTGTATTATGGTAAGTTTGATATAAATGATATTTCTTCTTGTTCTTTGAAGAGATCGCTCTTCTTAGGGTTTGCGAGGATGAAGTCCCTTGCAGGTGACATTCTCCATGTTGTGGAGAGTTCTTGGTGTTTTTAATTAGGAAACACAAATGAGATGACTAGTGATTCAGATATTCATTTATTGTTGGAGTTTTCATTGCATATTTGATTTAGAGAGTTGATCGAGGGAGTTACTAAGGATTTTAATTATTGTCCATGTTATGTTGGTCATACCTCTTGTGAAGAGTTGTATACTTTGTTGGTTGGGCAATTAAAGTTTGAGGAATCTCAATTTGTTGTTTAGGGGCGTTCTGGACCTTCAATACCTTGCTTAACATTTGTGTGGGTTTTGGTAGAGACTTTAGAGAGTGGCATCCACTTTTGGCACATCTAGTTTGCATATTTTATGAGCATCTCAATCTTATTCATTGTTGCATTTTGTGGGTATCTCAAAAATAGACATGTAATGTCATTCAATGATCTAGGTTGCTCATAGTTTTGAGAAATATTGTGTATTCAATGTAAGGAAGTTAAGTAGAGGAATAACTTACTACACTAACCTTGAGAGCAAGGTAATGCAAAATTTTTTACAGATCATCACAATAGTTACATAAATAGACATAACAACATTCAAACCTCAACACAATGATTTATGTGGGGAAAACCCTTTCGGGAGAAAAACCCCAGACTCCAAAAGCCGCTCAATATATTTTTCAGCAATCAAAACAAATTACAATATACTTGCAGAGCAAGGTCTTTGTAGGAGTAGCGCTAATCAGAGATTCAAAGGTAACTCAATAGCCATAAGACTCTCAAATCTAGATGCCCTATGACATGTTAAAACACACATCACCACATGTCCTCCCTTTAACAACTCATTTATGTCTTCAATACAAATTATATTTCCTATTTCAAGAGTACAAACTTCCGGAGGCCATAACTTGCGAACTGTGTGTCTGATTGATGAACCATTTGAAGTGCCAAAAAGCTCGCGAAGTGCTCTATCACCTTGTAAATTGCTACACCATTTACACCCACTTTTATAGGTGTTTCAGAGGGTCTAAAGTCCCCAAAATTAATTTTAAACCTTTAATCGTACCCCTCCAAAATGAAAACTTTAATATCTTCAAAACTAATTGTGATCTTGTGACGAAACTTTACTGGCATGCTTATCTAACCAACCAGAAGCTTTTGGGAGAATTTAGAAATATTTCATGCTTAAATGAAAACTTGCTATAAATAGTAACCTCATGTAAATGCAAGGTTGAGACACCATTTCCCCAACATTCTCGCACTTGTCGAACACCTTGCAAGAGCAAAGGGAGTTGTTGTATGTAAAATTCATCATTAAATTAACTAGAAATAAAGGGAAATCATGAATCCCTATCTAATCAAAGAATTCTAAAACAAAATCAATGAAATGATACAATCAAGCAAATAGGAATGTAAAATATTCAATACAATCTCCCTATTCCATGATCACATGTAGCTTCCATTGTTCTTCTCCTCTTTGTGGTATGATGGCTCTCAGATATCGTGTTGACAACCTGCATATGACACAAAGATTCAAAGTTCATGATTGATGAAAATGAAGATTGAATGCTCAATTTATAGATTATTGGAGATGATTGATTGAAAGGTGGAACAAAGTGATCAAGAGGTGGAACTCAGGTGAGCTCACATGCTGATTGATAGTTGAATTATTGATTTGGGGGTGGAACAGAATAGATTGAATAGATTAATTAGTTAACTGATTGAGAAAAAAGCTGATTGAAATACGAAAAAGGATGATTGGAGGAAATAAAGAGGAGGAAATAGTTAACTGATTGAAAGCTGATTGAGAGCTTTATTTAGAAAAAGCTAACTAGAAGATAGAATTAGAGATTGAAAAGATAATTGAATTAATTAATTTAGCATTTGCTTGAACTTTGACTTTGATTTTCAATTTAATCTTTGCATGAGAATTAATTTAAAAATTGAATTTATTTTAAATTCAATTTATTATTTGAATATATTTAAAACTTGACTTTGAAATTTAATTTGATTTTTGAAATCATGCACATGTATTAGAAATTGGAAGAAATTAGAAGAATATGAAATAAATGAAATTAGAAGAAATATGAATTTGGGGATTTGGAATTAAATGAAATTAGATGAGATTAGAAGAATTAATTAGTTAATTAAATAATTTAAAGAAACTATTCAATTATTTAGAAATTGAATTTAATTAAATAATAAAGATTATTTAAATTAAAGGAATTAAATCACAATTAATTAAATAATAAATATTTAATTAATATTTAGAAAAAGGTTGAATGATTAATTGATTAGAAATAGAAAGTGAAAATGAATTTATTTAAATGATAAAAATTATTTAAATTGAAAGATTAACAATCATAATTAATTAAATAATAAATATTTAATTAACATTAGAAAATTGTTTGAATGATTAAATAAAGATAAAATTGAAATAGAATAATTAGTAAGATGACGAGGAAATATTAAGTTAGAAGAATAAGATTAATTAATTTAATTAAATAATTAAAGAATTATTTAACTAATTTAGATGAATAATTAACACATGATCAATGAGACGTTTTTAGGTGTCTACAGGAGTATCAACACAATGAATCAATTGCTAGGGGCCATGAGGCCCATAGACTCCGAACACCATCTGAACTTCTCTGTGCTCACGACCATAGTTAAAGAATCTCCAACATTCATCAAAGGTTCTACCTTGACCAACTTCACCATTCCATCTTCGATCATATCTCTAACAAAATGATACCGAACATCAATGTGTTTGGTCCAGGCATGAAATGTCGGGTTCTTAGTGTTGGAAATTGTTGCTGCTAGGATATGTTGTTGTCATCGATGTCAACATATTCTTCTGATTTATTGCTCCGATGTTTGCAGATTGGTTTATTGGGATCATGGTTTGGTGTATGGAGTACTTCTAGTGTTATTATATCTTTTTGTACTTCTAGGCCTAATTGATCATATCATATGATCTAGTTTGCAATTTGTTTTTCTGACCAGTGCTTTGCAGTATTTAGTATTTCCTTTGGTATATTCCGATGTGATCATATCTTGAGCTTAGATTTTCGGAGATTGTTTGGGATGGTCTTATGTATCTTCATTTCAGATGGTTCATGATTTGGTGCTCCGTAAATTATCTTTCTTCGTGACAACTATTGTTGATTGAGTGTTCTTGAGTTTCAGATGTTGATCGATGAAGATTTGATAAGTGGTGTTGGTGCAGCTATTGTTGATGATTCTAACATGCTTGTTGGTGTATCCTAATTGTCTCCTATTTGTTTTGATGATCTACATTGATCATTGTGCGTGTTTTTGGTGATTTTGTTGATATGGTGATGTTCTTCGTGTTATGCGATTTTCCTGGCGATGTACCATGTTGCGGTTGATCTTGGCATGATTTTTGGTGGTGTTGCATATTTAGAGATTTGATTTAGGTCCATGTTATATCATGTATATCATTATATTGGTCCGGTGGTCAATCTTTGTATCGTATGGTCTATTTTTGTAATTGTGAGTTGAGGGTTTAGCCGACATTGTTGTCGAGGTTGATGAAATGTATAAATAGGTGATATAGTCATGTGATTTAGTGATTGAGGTTGTGTCTACACTATCAGAGAGTGGTGTATGTGTGAACAAAGAATTCATCCTTCAACATTGTGATTGAGCAGAGATCGATGTAGAGGAGATAATTGTGCTTAACCGAAACTGTCATCAGGCATTTGGAGATGCTACTATTGTAGTTCATTCCTTTCGGATTGTAGTCTAAATCTTGTTGTAAGTCAATGAGACTTCCCTGAGGGTTGTAGCCTTCCGAGTAATTGTATCTTGAGTTGTGAGCTCTAGGCAGTGTGCCTGAATGCATGTGTATTCCCCATTGTAATATTTTCACATACTACTGCAAAGTATCATCTTATTGTGGGTAGGTTCCCATCATGGTTTTTCCCTTAACCGAGTTTTCCATGTCAAAATCTTGGTGTTGTGTGTTGTGCTATCAGTTTTCTTATCTTTGTTGTTGTTGTAGTTCATCAAATCTGTATTTGTAGTTAAGTTTGTAGATCTGGTGAAAACTGATTCACCCCCCCCTCTCTCAATTTTTCTTCATTATTATTGCTAACAATTGGTATCGGAGCTAGATCCTTTGGAAGAAGCTTAACTGCTTGAGGAGATCCGGGATGGCAACTAGAAGTGTTATTTTTAAGAAGGTGAGTTTGAGATTTGATGGAAGTAACTATGCTATATGGAAAAACCGGATGGAGGTACATTTGAGATGTCTTGGAGAAGATTATTGGAAGATTAAAAATAATGCCTATTATGTTCCACATAATGAACTTGTTATTGCTGATGAGATCAAGGAAGCTAAACATAACATTAGATTGAAGGAATCATTGTTGAGTGCCCTGACTGATTCAGAGATGACTAATGTGATGGGACTTCAAACCACACATGAAATCTGGGAGAAACTTGAGACCTTGTATGAAGGAGATAAACAAGTAAAAGTTGCTAAGTTGCAGAGTTTGACAGGGAAATATGAGATGCTGAAGATGGGAGAAGAAGAGAACATAAACACCTTTATGGCTAAGGTGAATGACCTTGTCCTAGGTATCAGATGTGCTGGTGGAACTCTTGAAGAAGATGAAATTGTTGCTAAAGTGCTAAGATCATTGCTTCCTGCTTACAAACATAAGGTAGCTTCTATTGATGAAATCCAGAGTGTGACTATAGTGACAAGAGATATGTTGGTTGGAAAGATTGTTGCATTTGAACTGAGCGAATTTGGTGAATCACATGGAAAGTCTAAGATAGAATTGAGAGAAATTGTATCCGGAAAGCAGAAGTATGATCCTGATGAATGTAGGATTTCTAGATATGAAAGAGAGAGAAGAGTGATGGAAGAGCAAGAAAGAGAATTGGATGAGCTTGAAGCATTTATTGTCCGAATATTGGTTAAGGGAGTTGGTAAGTATGATGGAAAATTGCCTCTGAAATGTTTCTCTTACAATAAGATAGGACATTTTGCTTCTAGATGCCCAAAGAAAATGGATAAATATGATAGGCATGATAAATTTGATAAGCATGATAGGAATGATAGATATGAGAAGGGTGAGAAGTATGATAAGCCTTACAAGTCTAACCAGAATTATAAGCATTAGAAGAACTATCACTATGTTGCTGATGAAGGTGTTACTGATGAAGAATCATAAGGAGATGAAGTTGTGTTTATTGCTATCAAAGAAGATGGACTGGTACCTGTTGATTCCACAAGTTGCACTATTGAGGAGAAAGTTTTGCCTGCTAAAGTAGAAGAGAAAGATGAATGGGTGATTGACACCGGTTGTTCACATCATATGATTGGTGATAAAAGAAAATTTGTGAGTATGGAAATGTATGATGTTAGAATAGTGAGATTTGGAGATGACAAAACCTCTGTGATCCACGTAAGAGGTTCTATTTCCTTTGATGGTAAGCATAATACTGATGATGTTTTGTATGTTGAAGGTTTGAAGCATAATATTTTAAGTGTTGGATAGATGGTTGACAAAGGTTATGATTTACAATTCAAGAATGAAAATTGCAAGATCCTAAATGCCTTCGGTATAGAAATTGCATCCGGAACCAAGGCTGAAGGTAATATCTTTCATTTGAATGCCGGTGAGAAAAGTTGCTTGATTACTCAGATTGATGAAAGTTGGTTGTGGCATAGAAAAATGTGTCATGTTAATTTTTTATTCAATGATTAAGATCAATTCTATACAAGCTATTAGAGATCTACCTAGAATTGTTAAGCCTCCTAATCCGGTATGTAAGGAATGTCAAATGGGTAAGAAAATAAGAATTTCTTTCAAGAGTAAGCAACATACATCTTATGGATTACTAGATCTTGCGCATACTGGACCTACAAACGTTAGAAGTGTGCAGGGTGACATATATTTTATGTTACTAATTGATTATAATTCTAGGATGATGTGGGTTGTCTTTTTAAAGGAAAAATTAGAAGCATTGGACAAATTCAAGATATTCAAAGCAAAGCTTGAGGCCGAGACAAGACTAAAGGTGAAATGTTTGAGATCTGACAGAGGAGGAGAATTTTGTTCCAGTGAATTTGATTCATTATGTGAGAAGCATGGGATTAGAAGACAATTATTTGCTCCTAGAACACAACAACAGAATGGAGTTGTTGAAAGGAAGAACATAAATGTATTGGATGCTGCAAGGACTATGCTGATTGAAGGAAATGTTCCAAATATCTATTGGAGAGAAGTTGTTAGCACTATTTTTTACACATTCAACCGAGTACATATAAAAGGTGATACCAATAAGACTCCTTATGAGCTATGGTTTGGTCATGTTCCTACTATGAGATATTTTTTAGAATTTTTGGTAGCAAGTGTTATATCAAAAGAGATGAGGATATAGGAAAGTTTGATGCAAGAAGTGATGAAAGAATTTTCTTGGGATATTCAACAAAGAGTAGATCCTACCGGTTCTACAATAAGAGACTGAGAAAGATAGTGAAAAGTGCAAATGTGAAGGTTGATGATAACTATGAAAAAGATATCAGAGCATGTAGATATGATGATGGTCAACATATTGTTCTAACTCCTATTCAGATTGAAGAACTGAAGCTGAATGATCCGATATAGATAGTTAATCTAGATATCGCTGCTATCGGTGGAGAGGTACATGAACCAGATAATCAAAATAATCATTCTGAAAATCAGATTATTGGTGATACAAATAAAGGTGTGATGATTAGAAGAAGGCTAGTTGCTGAAGAGGTATGTTTGATTTCTAAAATTGAACCTAAAGATGTTGCTGAAGCTTGAAAAGATGACGATTGGATAAGGGATATGGAAGAAGAATTGAATCAGATTGAAAAGAATAACACATGGGAACTTGTGCCTAGTGTAGACACCTAATTATGGCTAATTAATTTAATAAAATTTAGATCCTATTCTTCCAATTAATTAATCTAACTAATTAATTTTCTATCCCTTTCTTCCTATTAATTAATTTTTAATTAATTAATCTCCCGAATCCCTTTCTTCCAATTAATTAATTGTCCTATCCTCCTAGTTAATTAATTAACCCATCCTCCTAATTAGTTAATCTAATTAATTAATTATCCTTGTTCTTCCATCTCATTTGATTAATTACCTTTAATTAATTAAATATCCCTTTTCCCAAAACCTCCATGGATTAATTAATTCAATTAATTAATTAGACTCAAATCCTATTTGAGCACATGGCTCCTAAATTTTCTCCCTAACCTCCTTCCAACCCACTTCCCTAGCCTAGTCAACAATCCAACCAACCTTATCCTATTCCTTCCAACCTCCCTCACATGTGTGCACATCCTAACCACTTTTCCCCCTTTTAAGGAAAATATCCTATTTTGGGTGGCTTTTCGCAAGACACATGTCACTCTTCCTATTTTATGGGTGGCTTTGCCCAAAATAGACATGTGTCCTCATGGAAACATGTCATTCCTTTCCCATCTAGTTGAGCCACTTGTCCTTTTTTGGAGGACAAGTGTCTCCTCTTCACCTATCCCTCTCATTCCTCTCATCTCCTATTTAATCCCCCTCATTTTAGACCAAATCATCCACCTTTTTTTTAATCATACCGTCATAATGCCAAAATAATCTCTCTGATCCACCTTTTTCATATCCATATCGTCACTCTGCCGAAATTATCTCTCACCATATCCATTATCATTTTCATCAAATCCATTATCATTTGCATTATCATCTTCATCAAATCATGGAGTACAATCGAGCATCTAAATCGACGTCATGAGCACACATCCAATCGCAAAATAATCAAATCAAAGCAAGGATTTGGGGTTTGCGTAACTTTTCTTTGTATTTTTGCTTTGATTTTACCATTTCGATCTTGAGGTATATGATGTATTATGTTTTCTTGGTTATTTAGCTTATTCTTTTAGCCCTTAGTTCAACATGCACATTTTTCATTGCACATTTTCTGGCATGCCTGGTGGGACCCACTTCACGGGTCATTTAACATTTTTTGTTGTTTGAGTGCATTTATTGCATGTTTTGAGCACTTGCTGGGAAAAAAGTAGATCTACAAGCTGATTTTCGCTTAGGTGCAAGTCTATTTTCTCAACCCTGTGATTTCATGAACTAACGGGTTCGAGCCCTGAACCATGAGTTCGCTAATATCATTTTCATACGACCGCGGGATCACCATCATCACTTCTGTATGAAAGGAAAAATTTTCTTTAAGTTTTGGGTTTTATAAATGATAATTGACTTATGTTTGTGAAATAGCGAGTTCGTGCCCTGAACCAGCGGGTTCGCGCCTTGAACCAGTGAGTTCTCTTACACCAGCAGGTTCACTATCTTGCATCTGCGGGTTTGCTTAAAAAAGTGGGTTTGCACCACACAGTAGCAGGATCGCTAATTATCATTTACATGATTTTCCCGAACGTTATTTTTGTACTAATCGGCTAACTTGTATGTTAGCATTTTAAACAGACAGCAGGAACGCATTTTAGACAACTAGCAAATTCGCTTAAACCAATGGTTTTGAGCCCTGAAACAATGGGTTCATGCCTTGAAGCAACGGGTTTGCACCTTAAAACAACGAGTTCGCTTAAAACAACAAGTTTGTGCCACACAGTAGCGGGATCGCTAATTATCATTTATATGATTTTCCAACATGTTATTTTAGTACTAATCATCTAATTTGTGTGTTGTTGGATGGTTTTTACTAACATTTGTGCAACATTTCGAGCTATAAAAAGACCCCTAAGCATTTAAACACTAACATTTTGCTTGTAGGACCGCTAAAGAGAATGGGGTTTCATTGAAAAAAATTTGCTCATTTTCATTTATTTCATTTCCTTCTTTATTTTGTGTCTTGTTGCATGATTAGGCACACTTCAATTCAATTAAGGGAATGGACATGTTGTGTCTTTTGAGTAATTAGGCACACTTCAATTCAAGTAAAGGAATGAACCCCATGTCTTTCATGTCTTGCATGCTTGTGCATCTATAGAGTGGTTCTATTGCTAACACACTATCCTCTCCCTCTGGCTTTCGTGGTTGTAGGTGTAAGAGAAAACTGTTAGCGACACTCTTTTTTTTTTAGTAGCGAATCACCTCTTGGGGACCTCATCACCTCAAGGGAGTGTTTCAAAATAGGGGCACATTGGGGATAGCATCTCTCCTAGCGCGACCTCGAGCAGTGTTTTTTGAGCCGCTATATAAAAACCTGGTCAAACGGCTGAAGTGTTGAGTGAATTCGTCATATGTGGAGACCTTCTCTATACCGATAAGCTCAATTAAAGTCTTAAGTGGCTTACTTTGAGGATTCGTTGTTAGACTGGACTCATCAAAAAATTACTACGAGCCAATTGTTCTTTGGTATCCAAAAATCTTTCTATGTGTTAACTCAGGTGTTGTGATACGCGTAGACCAAAGAAACTCCTCATGTACCCCCCAATTCGAGATACAAAATTCATTGGGAAGTGATTACCTAGGAATTCAAAGCTTACCATTCTTGAGAAGTGTGTATCAAGGGTGGATCCAGTGTTGCCAGGCTTCTATCTATCCGGTTGGATGTGGTATTTTATGGTCAGGAGATTTAACACATACTATCATTTGACTATCCATAGGGTTGTACTTGACTGATTTTATTTGTTTTATGGTTGAATCTTCATACTTGTTGTGTTTTGTGTCAAGTCTTTTGTCAAAATATTAGTCTAGCGGGTTTGAAGTCAATTCTAGCGGGTTTGTGGTCTATTATAGCGGGTTTGCAGTCTTGTATTTGCGGGAATGCCGTCAATTTTGAGCCAGAATTGACATACTTAGCGCAGTCACTATCATTTTCTTAACCAACGGGTTTTTTCTTTGTTCTAGCGGGTTTGCGTCTTATTCTAGCGGGTTCGCGTCTTGTTGTTTTTAAGTCTCATTATAGTGGGTTCGCTTTTTATACTATCTATTGTGTTGTTCCAGTGGGTTTATACCCCGTTCCAATGGGTTTTCACTCTAAAACAACGAGTTTGTGTTTTTTGTGTCGTTATGTTGTCCAAGCATTTTTTAATCTAGCCCATCTTGTTTTAGCGGATTTGCATCTTGTTCTAGCGGGTTTGAGTCTCATTTTGGCGGGTTTGTGGCCTATTATAGCAAGTTGTCTTTTATCTTGTTACAATTTGTCAGTTAGTCTGGTTATGTTGTTGGATTTCTATTTCATTGATTTACAATCTTACGTTTCCCCAATAGTTAGAGTCTATCTTTTGTGATCCCAGTCTTAGATGTCATTTGTATTGTCATTATGTTGTCCGCATTACTTTATACACTTCTTGATCTATCGATAATTTACACCTATCTTTTATGATCTCAGTCTTAGACGTCATTGCATTGTTGTTATGTTGTCCGCATTGTCTTAGAAACTGCTTGATCTACCAGCTTTCAGGATCTATCTTTTTATGATCTTGGTCTTTCAATGTTGTTATGCTATCATTATGTTGTCCGCATTGTGGTAGAAATCTTTGGACTATCAATAGTTGATATCTTTATCCATGCATTTCTTTGGTCCTAGATGTCCTTGGTCTAGGCATTATGTTGTCTGTGGGTCTCTAGATTCTAGTTCGATTAGTATCCTTTGGTTCTTAGCTTCGCACAATGTGTAGTTATTGTGTCCCTTTTACGTCCAGATGCTGTCGATTTTTTGGTTAGATCACTAGTTGTCTCATATCTCTCAGCATCTAGGTTGTTGTCCTTGTCATCGCTAATTTCATAGCTCTTTGGTCATCTCTTTGCGATTTTGATTGGTCTAGCCATCAGAGTAGCTGCATTTTATCGTGATTGATCTTTCATTTTATTGCATCGTCATTATCGTCCATCATCATATCTTGTCTCCCAATTTGCATCATCATTTCCTTCTTCCTAAGTCAGTGGTTGGACATCAAATATCCAAAACTGAACATTAAAATTCATCCTCTTTCCAGCTTCATCAAATGTCAGTCCCCATTCTAGTTTGAGCAGGTCTTTCATCCTATTCTGAGCTTTAGTTTATCGTCCATTTTTCATCTTTCATCTCTCCAACTCATCAACTAATCGTCATGTCGCAATTCTATTATGATGAGTTTGGTCACCCTTCATTTTCTTCCACTTCACCCTATATTGACGATGACAAGGGTATGGTTGATCAACCTGATGACACATATTTCCAGGTCATCCCTCAATCCTACTATGATGAGTATGGTCATCCCTCACTTTCTTCCACTTCACCCTATGACGATGATGACGAGGGTATGGTTGGTAAACCTGATGAGATAGATCTCTAAGTCACGTCACCATCTTATCTCACTTCTTCATCCAGTTCTAATCTCCCATCTTATCTCACTTCTCCATCCAGTTCTAATCTTCCATCTTAGCTAAATTCTCCATCCAGTTCTAATCTCCCATCTTATCTAAATTCTCCATCCAGTTCTAGTCTTCCATCTTATTTATGTCTTCCATCTAATTTTAATATTTCATCCTATCTCAATCATTCATCTAATCCTAATCTGTCATCGTTTATCACACAATTTGTGACTAGGGGCATGAATTTCACAATGCCATTATCATCTATGCCCCCACCTGTCCAATCAGTGCCACAAGTGGTCAGTGCCCTGCAACATCAACCTCAATTGGCATCACAACCTACTATTTCACAACCGTGATTCAGTTATCTACAGGCACTGCCTTCACACGCTGTTGTGATGGACATTCATGAACAAGCACGTGACACTAGTCACGATCCTTCATCTCACCTTAATCCTCCACCATCCACTTCTTCTTATCTCAGTCCACCATCCACTACATCTTATCTCAATCCACTAGCTTCCCTTCCAACTCCTACACCTATCATTCCTCTCCAACCTCCTAACACCATCAAAAACCCCTCATCCATTGAGATTCTTCCATCATAATCCCCATCACCTACTTCTACCATCATTCACACTCAATCCAAGGAACCTCTCATCCTTCCATCCACTCCATCTTCCCCAGTTGAGGAACCTATCATCCTTCCATCCACTCCATCTCTCCCAGTTGATGAATCTCCCATCCTTTTATCCACTCCATCTACCCCCATTGAGGAACTCCCCATCCTTTCATCTACTCCATCTATCCCAGTTGAAGAATCGTTCATCCTTCCATCCACTCCATCTACCCAGGTCATTGAATCTTCCATCATTCCATCCGCTCCAGTTGAAGAGTCTACCCACTCACCTCTCGTCACACCATCCACACCAATCCCATCATTCCAAGATCTCATTCCAGAGCATGTTCAAAGAATTATAGATCCAAGTCAAGATCCCACCATTCCATCTCTTCCATCTCAAGATCCCTTATCACCCCTCCATCCAAATCAAGATCCTATCATTCCATATCTTCCATCTAAAGAACCCTTATCATCCCTTCATCTAAATCAAGATCCTACCATCCCATCTACAAGTCAAGACCTTCCTATCACATATGCTCCAACTCTTGATCCTGCATTTCCTCCTATCCAAACCATCTAAACACCATCAATTTATCCCCTTGGTTCACTTACATTCATCCATGGTAGTTCGGTCACAGTAGAAGAACATCTCATATGCACCACCCATTCTCCTCCATCTGATAAAGGACTCACACCTTGTTACCCAGAGAACAAGTATCCTACTTTAGATAAAATGCTAAAAAAATGAACTATCACAGAAAAGGATTAGGCCTACATGAGAAAGGTACTTTGGATCCCATCCATGTTAAAGCACATCCAGGATCTCATGGTCTCGGTTACATATCCCAAGGTACTTCATCCAAAAATGTTGGTACAACTAATGCAAAATCCAAGTATACTTCCAAACACACCATCTGATCTCCCCATTGTTCCTCCAAATCATTTATCGCCATCCCCCCTCCTCCATCATTTAAAGCTAAAATAACCATCCATCTCCCTCCTTCATCCTCTAAATCCATTTTGGGTTCCTAAATCCCAAAATCTACCTTCATATATCCCCTGCATGCTAAATCCATTTTGGGCCCTTATATCCCAAAATCTCATCCTCCATCTTTTCCTACTCATCCCTCCATGCATGAATCCACTATCTCCATCACCCATCATGAACATCCCATTCCTTTCATTCCTAATCAAGATCAACAAAGGCACATGTCCTCATATTCCATCCTACATCCATCACTTCACCCATAATTCCTCCATCCATTACACCTTTGCACACTCCTTCCAAGGCTACTAGCATAAATTTGGATGCGAAATACAAATGCATAAAGCTAAACATCCACAACAATATGAAGATGATCATGTCCATTAAAAAAGACATGTTCCAATAGTGCAAAAGATGATACAAAAATGCAATGAATCCCAAAAGCCGCAAAGGCCCACCCCACCAAAGCAAAAAAAAAAAAAATGTGGATCCCAAAGAAAAAAGAAGCAATGCATCCAAAAAAAAATCTCCAATGGCATCCAAAATTGCTAGTCCACTAGCTAAAAATGCTTCCCCTCCATCTCCTAAATCTATTCTGGGTCCATATGTCCCAAAGCTACCTATCATAATGCCTCCATCATATTCGCATGATACATCTGTCTCCCCTCCACTTATCTCACATCCTCCGCAACATGTGCCAATGTTGGTCCTGACAACATCCCCCCATCACATTCACTTTACCTCCTTCCATCCAAACACTTTCCACTACCATATCCCTTACATTCCCCATCCAAACCATCTAATCCAAGTCTTTGCATAATCCACTCTTTCCTAATAAAGTTGTACCAACATCCAGTGATCACTCCAAATGGGCTCATATTACCTTGATATGAAACTTTATGCTTGAGTTCTCCATCCATCCATCCTCTAAATCCACTTATCCTCATCTAGCTCCATCCATATATTTCCTCCCAAAATCACAAAATACCCAAAAAAATCATAAAAAGAAAAAAGAAAAAAGAAAAAAAAGAGAGTAAAGAGAAACAAATTTGTCCACTGGTGAAAACTTGGCAAATAGGCACCTTGGACAAGTACCACGATGAAAACCTGGTAAACATGCGTCATGCGTAATTCCCTTCATCCTTTTTCTCTCCAGGCTTGGGGGTAAAGTTCTACTAGACATCTAGCCATTTCCTCCTCCAATCCATTTGCTTATCATACCCAACATATCATATCCTATCCAATCCATTTCACTTCCTCCATCCTCCCTTGAATCTTGATAAAAAGAAAAGTCCACCGTGTACACATGCTTTGGACACCTCTTGGCTTTAATTTCTCTATCAAACTTTTCCTCCGTGTTCTGTGTCCACCCATCACCCTATCTTCCATCCACTTCCCTCAGCTTCCTATCCCTCTGTCTATCATCTTATCATATCCATTCATCCACCAGTTCTTATATACCAGTCCCTCCATCTCTTTATCTATAACCTAATCCATCCAACAATCCTCTCCCTATCTTTCATTCATTTCCCTCAAGATTCCTATCCTCTTATTAGTTATCTTATCATATCAATTCATCCACCTATCCTTATCTTCTGGTTCCTCCAATCCATCCTCCTTTCATTCCATCTCCATCCACCAATCCTTATCTCCTTGTTCTTCCATCCCTTCATCCATGATCATGTTCCTCTACCCTATCTATATCCTCATCTACCTCCATCCCTTCATCCATCATCCCTTCATCCATCATCCCTTCATCCCTCATCCTTGCATCTCCTGACCACATCCATAATGCTTCCTTCTCCAAATATTTTTCATCCTATCCCCATCCTTTCATTTCCCCTGTAGGCATCTAAAAAATGGTCAACGCTTGTGGTGTCATACTTTAACATGTCTGTGTGACCTTATTTTAGGGTTTTCACATCCTATTAACATTTCTTCTATGTCGTGCACTTGATCTTCATCATTTGTCGACATCTTGTCATTCTTCTGCATTTCTTCCCTCTTCAATTGTGTTTCTCACATTCTCAATTAGGTCTTGTCGACATCATCATTAATTATGATATTTGATCATTATCAATCTTATCATATCAATTGGACATTGTCAAACCTTCTCAATGTCGAATTGGGGTTTTTGTCCTTATCAATCATCAATTTATCAATCCTTTATCAATTTGCAACCAATATGTCATCGGTCTTTGGTCATTCGAACTTCATTAAGTCAACCTTTTATCAATCTTTGATCAATTCATCATTGATCTCAATTAATCATCATTTCTTGTCAATTTGGATCGATTAGTCATTGGTCCTCATCAATCGACGTCTATCAATTTCATCCTTGTCAATTTTGATCAAATAATCATTGATCTTTATCAATCAACTTTGGTACTTTATCAATTGTCCAATTTTCATCATGATCATATCAACCCTACATCAATTATCTTTTGTCGAGACCTAATTGTCATTCTTGCATTTCTAATTCATCTCCTAGGGTTTTCTAATTTAATCATTTAATCCTTTTGTCATTATCCTTCTAGGTTAAATAAATTTATTTATTTTATCCTAGGTCCCTTTGTCACAAATAAATATTTTTATTTAATTGGCTAACTATGAATTAATGAATAAGGAATATTTATTTATTGATTCTTTCTAATTTCCTATTTTCAAATCTTTCTAATTCTTAATTTCTTCTCATTTTCCTAATTTTTAATTCATCAATATCCAACTAGTTCCTCAACTTTCCATTTTGATTTTGCCAACTAATATCCTTCCTAAAATCTATCTTATTTTATGGATATTTTGGAAGATATTACTTCTATAATTTTCAAATTCAAGGATTTGGAAATCTTATCTTGACATGATCTTATCCTCTTGCATGGGAAAGTGTGTCATGGCTTTCCTTTTTTTCAATTTGATTTTTCCCTTGATCGAAGTAAATTGCAAATTTTATTGATTTTATTCCAATCTTTGATCAATCTCTCCAATTTCTCTATAAATTGGATGCATTTTTCATCATTTTTAACCACGCTTCTAGTATCCTCGCGCTATCAAAATCAATCTTGCTTCATGCTTTTGCACTTGTAGGTGAGATCCACACAAATCCGCTATTTGGAGGAGAAAGGAGAACAATGGAGGTCAAGGAAGGAGTTTTCTTCATATGGTTTGCATGTTTATGTTGAAATCTTGCTTTTCCTTCTTCTATTGCATGTATTGGGATTTCTTTCATAGCCTGTTAGTTTTTGTTGTTAGCTAATATAGGTTATGAATCTTATGCTCAAATTTCCTAGTTACACCCCCCATTTGCATTTCCAATGCATTCGCATCTGTTCAGCACGGTATCTCATGGTACCTGCATTTCCTCGAGTCGTTTGCTCCTCGCAATCTATCATCTCATGCTAATCCTATCCATCTTCTTTAGTTATCTAATATCATCCATCTGATTGTCTAATCGCATCCTTGGTCTTATTCTCAAGCCTTGATCGGAATCTCTTCATCAATCTCTCTTTCAACCACGCCTACCCATGGAGAAAATTTTATTTTCCTCAATCCCGCTCCCATATTTTTCTTTTTCTTTTTCTTCTTTCTCCTTTCTTTTTGCTGGTTTGTTTGTGGGGTTGAATCCCTGCGCTTGCAGGGATGCACCCCTCGTGAGCGGGGTCATGTTCCTGCACTCATGGGGATGCACCCTCGTGAGCAGGGTTGCCACCCCACACCCATGGGGATGCACCCTGCATGAGTAGGGCCACGCTCTCGTGCTCGCGGGGCTACACCCCATGTGAGTAGGTCCATGCCCTTGTACTCGTGCGGATGCACCCCATGTGAGCGGGGCCACGCTCCCGTGCCGCGTGGTTCCCCCATGACTTCCCACCATTTTTAGACATTTGCACCCTCGCAAATTTTCCCCCCCGATTTCTTTCAGCTCTCCCTCGGTTATAACATGTCCGACAATAGAAAAAATAACACTCGATGCCTTTCTGGAATGATAAAGAGGGAGTGCACAAGCGGCGCTGCCCCTTGACCCCATCTTGGGGGTGCTACCCCCAAACCCCCGTAAAAAAATATGGGAGAAATCACATTGATCGAAGTAGGAAAAATTTAACCACCGATTTTGATTAGGCTGCACATAACAACACCTCCTTCGCTCATCCTTTGAATCGATTCACCTGCCTCTCAATTCCCCTTCACATTCCAATCTTATCCATTCTTCCAAATTATACAATCACTCCTATCTAATCGAATCGTCCAATCATCATCATCATTGAGTTTCTTCCAATCACTCCTATCTAATCAAATCCCCCAATCATCATCATCATCATCATCAGTTTTCTTCCAATCACTCCTATCTAATCGAATCTTCCAATCATCATCATCATTATCATCATCATCATCATTGAGTTTCTTCCAACCACTCCTCTCTCTTCAATCATTCCAGTCAATCATCAATCTATCATGTCTTTTCATCTTGACTGGGGCAACATCATGCCTGTCCTTGGGTCTTCTTCCTTCATCCATATTCTCTTAGTTCATCTTGTATATAGTGTCCTATATATAGGTGTCGCTGTACATAGGCGTTCATGGGTCTTGTCCTTCGAGATCATATCCTATCAGTTAGTTCTTCAACAATCATCCTAGAGCATCTTTGTCATCATGATCCTATCAAGTACCTTTTGTCGTCTCATCATCATTCTCTTATCCTGGTGTTGTTCTGAGATGTATTGTTCTCACCAACACCCATCATTAGTCTGCGCAAGATGTATCCTTCCCAATGAAATCAAATCCGTTATCCTTTTGACAAAAGACATCTGAGACACTCATGTTGGCTTTGATTCTTTTTTATCTTTGTTTATCTTTGTAAGCTCCTGAAGGCTATGTTTCCTCTTGGTCACCACAATCTTTTATATCATGGTGCGCTAGGAATAAAAAGGCTCAGGATGTGATCTTTTTGCTTTTGGTTTTTCCCTGGTGTGTATTTTTAGTGTATCCCTTTGTTGTACCCTCACAAGGTCTTTGTCATCTCATGTTACATTGGGGCATATCTTCTACTTGGGGTTCTTCTAGCACTATTGCCTACAGGGTCTTTGTAACTCTGTGTGGTGCTAGATTAGCTTGTGCGTCTATTTATATGTGTCAGTCCACGCATTGGATATGAAATTCCACCTTGGTTCCTTATACCTTGGTGACTCACGGACAATGCTAAATCAAAATAAGTGCTCTACATGGCATCCTTTTTCGCGGGTGCTCAAGCTTCATGATCATTTCATCCATACCATCCACTGCATTTGCATTTTTTCTCCCCTTCCTATTTTGCTTCTTTCCTTCTATCCTATTGGCTGGGGCAATGTCTCTTTTGAGACGCCGCTCGGTTCCTTTTTCCCCGTTCACCCTCTCGAGGGGGCATCCCTACCCATTCCTTCGTTGGGCCTGGGGCATTTTTTGCTTCCTCGTTCTTAGGTGTTTTATTTTTCTTCGCACCGATGCTATTTTAGCGCATCGTGAAGAGGGACAAAATGTAGACACCTAATTTTGGATAATTAATTTAATCAAATTTAAATCCTATTCTTCCAATTAATTAATCTAATTAATTTTTTTTTATTCCTTTCTTCCTATTAATTAATCTCCCAATTCCCTTTCTTCCAATTAATTAATTAATTAATTATCCTATCCTCCTAATTAATTAATCTAATTAATTGATTATCTCATCCTACTAATTAATTGATTATCCCATCCTCCTAATTAATTAATTTTATTAGTTAATTATCCTTGTTCTTCCATCCCATTTGATTAATTACCTTTAATTAATTAAATATCCCTTTTCCCAAAACCCCCATGGATTAATTAATTCAATTATAATTAGACTAAAATCCTATTTGAGCACATGGCTCCTAACTTTTCTCCCTAACCTCCTTCCAATCCTATCCTAACCAATCCTATCCTTCCAACCCACTTCCCTAGCCTAGTCAAACCTCCAACCAACCTTATCCTATCCATTCTAACCTCCCACACATGTGTACACATCCTAACCACTTTTCCCCCTTTTGAGGAAAATATCCTATTTTGGATGGCTTTCCGCAAGATGCATGTCACTCTTCCTATTTTATGGGTGGCTTTGCCCAAAATAGACATGTGTCCTCATGGACACATGCCATTCCTTTCCCATCTAGTTGAGCCACTTGTCCTTTTTTGGAGGACAAGTGTCTCTTCTTCACCTATCCCTCTCCTTCCTCTCATCTCCTATTTAATCTCCCTCATATTAGACCAAATCATCCACTTTTTTTAAATCATACCGTCATAATGCTGAAACAATCTCTTTGATCCACCTTTTTCATATCCATATCGTCACTCTGCCAAAATTATCTCTCACCATATCCATTATCATTTTCATCAAATCCATTATCATTTGTATTATCATCTTCATCAAATCATGGAGCACAATCAAGCATCTGAATCAACGTCATGAGCACACATCCAATCATGAAATAATCAAATCAAAGTAAGGATTTGGGGTTTGCATAACTTTTCTTTGTGTTTTTGCTTTGATTTTACCATTTTGATCTTGAGGTGTATGATGTATTGTATTTTATTGGTTATTTAGCTTATTCTTTTAGCCCTTAGTTTAGCACATACATGGTATGAAAATTGAAGAAAGCTCTTTATGGATTGAAACAAGGCCCTAGAGCTTGGTATGCTAGATTGGATAAGTATTTGCTGAAATTGAGATTTAATAAAGGTACTGCTAATAGTAACATGTATTTCAAGATTGAGAATGATAACATTTTGGTTGTTGAATTCTTTATTGATGATATTATTTTTGGAGGAGATGATGACTTGAGCATGAAGTTTGTCAGTGATATTCAAAAAGAATTTGAGATGTCTATGATAGGAGAGATGAAATTTTTCTTAGGTTTGCAGATTTCACAGACCGAAAAAGGTATTTTTATATCTCAAATGAAGAATTTTGTGTTAGATGAATCTAAACCGGTTGGAACTCCTATGGTGACTGGCTGCAAATTATCTAAAATTGACGAATCTCTGAAAACTAATCAGTCTTTATACAGATCTATGGTTCATGGATTGCTATATATTACTTAGACTAGACCTGACATTATGCATGTTGTGTGCATGGTTGCTAGATATCAAGTTGATCCGGAAGAGAGTCATGTCACTGCTATAAATAGGATATTTAGATACTTGAAGGGGACTGTGGATTATGATATCTGAGGAATGATGATTTCATGTTACGTGCTTACACTGATGCTGATTGGGCTAGTGATGTTGATGACTGGAAGAGTGGCTCCGGTGGTGCATTATTTTTGCGTAAAGAATTGATTTCATGGGCTAGTAAGAAACAAGATTCATTGTCCCTATCTATTGTTGAAGCTAAGTACATTGTTGCTGCTAGTAACTACACTTAGGTAGTTTGGATGAAGCAAATGTTGAAGGATATCAAAGTTATCTATGATGGGCCTACTGTCATATATTGTGATAATTCCAGTGATATCAATATGTCAAACAACTCAGTACAACATTCAAAGACTAAACACTTGTCAATCAAATATCATTTCTTGAGAGAAAAAGTCAGTGAAGAGCAAGTGAAGCTAGAATATGTGTCTACAAAGGAACAAATTGCTGATATTTTCACTAAGTCCTTGCCTACTAACACATTTGTCTATTTGAGTGACAAATTAGGGATATCTACCCCTCCTGATGAGAACTAGATGCATTGAGTTGCATCAATTTGGTGGACTTCACAGTCTTATTCTTTTGTTTGGATTGATGAGTTGGTTCTGCTACTCTGCTGGAGTAGTCAGTGAGTTTAAGGGACAAGAATCAAGTCATGATTTGTTTATCTATGGGGAGAGTAAATTTGGTTTTCTGTTTTCAGAATATTTGGCATTGCTTTTTTTAAGGGGGAGAGAAGCATGTGAAAAACTGTTTTATCTGCTTGATCTTAGGGGGAGTCTAGTGAAGTTGTTTTATTTCTTTGCATTGGTTGTTTTTCACATTCATATGTTGCCATCAATGCCAAAGGAGGAGATTGTTGGACATTGTTGCTGGTAGGATATGTTGTTGTCATTGATGTCAACATATTCCTATGATTTATTGCTCTGGTGTTTGCATATTGGTTTATTGGGATCATGGTTTGGTGTATGGAGTACTTCTAGTGTTATTATATCTTTTTTGTATTGGTTTTGGTGACCCAAAAAGCCTAATTGATGATATCATATGATCTATTTTGCAGTTTGTTTTTCTAATTAGTGTTTTGCAGTATTCAGCATTTCCTTCGGTATATTCTAGTGTGATCAGATCTTGAGCTGAGATTTTGGGAGATTGTTTGGGATGGTCTTGTGTATCTTCCTTTAAAATGGTTCATGATTTGGCACTCTGCAAGTTATCTTTCTTCATGACAAATGTTGTTGATTGAATGCTCTTGAGTTTTAGATGTTGATCGATGAAGATTTGATAAGTGGTGTTGGTGCAGCTATTGCTGATGATTCTAACATGCTTGTTGGTGTTTCCTAATTATGTCCTATTTTTTTTGATGATCTACATTGATTGTTGTGTGATTTTTTGGTGATTTTGATGATTTGGTGATGTTCTTCATGTTATGTGGTTTTCCTAGTGGTGTAGCGTGTTGTGGTTGATCTTGCAATGATTTCCAGTGGTATTGCATATTTGGAGATTTGATTTAGGTCCATGTTATATCATGCATATCATTATATTGGTCAAGTGGTCGATCTTTTTATCGTATGATGTAATTTTATAATTGTGAGTTGAGGGTTTAGTTGACCTTATTGTCGAGGTTGATGAATTGTATAAATAGGTGACATAGTCATGTAATTTAGTGATCAAGGTTGTGTCTGCATTATCAGAGAGTGGTGTATGTACAAAAAAAATATTCATCCTTTGGCATTGTGATTGAGAAAATATTGGTGTAGAGTAGACAATTGTTCTTAACCGGAACTATCATCAGGCATTTGCATATGCTACTATTGCAGTTCATTCCTTCCAGATTGTAGTCTGAATCTTGTTGTAAATCAGTGAGACTTTCCTGAGGGTTGTAACCTTCTGGGTTATTGTATCCTGAGTTGTGAGCTCTAGGCAGTGTGCCTAAATGCATGTGCATTCCCCATCGTAATATTTTCACATACTACTGCAGAGTATCATCTTATTATGGGTAGGTTCCCATCATGGTTTTTTCCTTAACTGGGTTTTTCATGTCAAAATCTTGGTGTTGTGTGTTGTGCTATCAATTTTCTTATCTTTGTTGTTGCTGCAGTTTATCATATCTGTATTTGTAGTTAAGTTTGTAGATCCAATGAAAATTGATTCACCCCCTCTAATCTCAGTTTTTCTTCATTGTTGTTGGCAACACTTAGCTACGTAGATCGCACTCTGACTGTCACAATATACTGTCATTGCTCCTTGTTTTATTCTAATATTTGAACATAGTATCTTAAGCCAAATGGCCTCTTTACAAGCATGTGTAGCTTCCATTTACTCTACTTCATTAGTGGACAAAGCAACCACAACCTATCTCTTACTCATGCAACTAATTGCATCACTGAATAAAGTAAACACATAAGCACTGGTGGATCTTCTGCTATCAATATCACATGCCCAGTCTAAATCCAGATAACATGAATATTAAGGGAAATCACGTCTCCAACTAAATTACCATGATAACACAAAGAATACTCATAGGTACCCTTCAAATATCTGAAGACTCTTTTGACTGCATCCCAATGAACTCTACCAGGATTAGACATATCTATGGACAAAAGTCCCACTTCTTAGGAAATGACATCAAACTTCCAACTGCACTTTGGTAAGGCCCTCTGCTCATATCTTCCATCTCCAATGGGGATGTAGGACAATCTACAACAAATAATTTTGTTCTAACTATAAAAGGAACACACAATGTTCTACAATCCTGTATGTTGAACCTCTGTAACACTGAATTCACATACTTACTCTAGCCTAGCCATAGCTTTTTGTTCACTCTATCTCTTTTAATTTCCATCCCAAGAATGTGCTTTGCTGCACCAAGATCTTTCATAATAAATTTAGTAGCAAGCTGAGACTTTAGTTCTAAAATCATACCTTTCCCTGTACCAATGAATAACATATCATCAACATACAATGAAATGTACATGAAATGATCACCATCAGATTTATACTAAACACAATGATCTGATTTAGAACGTTCAAATCCCAAACTCAACACATATGTATAAAATTTTTGGTACCACATCCTAGGACTCTGTTTCAAGCCATACAAAGATTTCTTTAATTTACAGACCAAATTACTTTTACCTTTCACCACATAGTGCTCTAGTCGTGTCATATAAATATCCTCCTCCAAATCACCATGAAGGAAAGAAGTTTTCACATCCATTTGCTCAACCTCTAAAGCATAAGCAACATCAATAGAAAGCAAAAATCCAATGGATGTCATTTTTGCAATAGGAGAAAATATCTCACCATAATCAACACCCTCAACTTGAGAGTAGCCTTTTGCAACCAACCCCGCTTAATACTTCTCAATGCCTCCATCCAAACCAATATTTTTCTTGAACACTCATTTACAACCAATAAGTTTCCGTCCTTTAGGCAATGGTACAAGATCCCATGTATCATTGTTTTTCAAATCTTCCATTTCTTCTTCCATAGCAATCTTCCAAGATTCTCCATCATTCATACCTAATGCCTCTTTTACATATTTTGGTTCATCCACATTAGTACCCAAAGCAAAAATACATCTCCAATCATCAGGTGAATACTTTTCAAGTTGTTGTATATGTCTTGTAGACCTTTGAACAAGCTGAGTTGGAGGTTCTTCCTCCTCTTCTAAAGATTCAGAGCTAGACGAGCTCTCCTCAACTTCTTGCCTATTTAGCGGTCTCGATTCAACACTTTCAGGTGTGGAAGGAAATTGAATCACATCTTCTTTTTTAGTCTATTCTGGTTGTAATGTAATAGAAAGAGACTTAATTTCTCTAAAAATAACACTTCTACTATGAATTACCTTTTGTGCAACAGGGTTCCAAAGCTTGTATCATTTCACACCATAATTGTACCTAATGAAGATACATTTTATAGCCTTGTTCTCCAACTTTGTCTGCTTCTCCTTTGGCATATGTGCATATGCCTTGCAACCAAAAACTCTAAGATGTCTCAACAAAGGCTTGTGACCCGACAATGCTTCCATAGGAGTTTTATAAACAAGAGTTGATGTAGGAGACATGTTAATCAGGTAGCAAGCAGTGGCAATAGCTTAATACCAAAATTTTTGTTATAGACTAGCACCACTCCGCATACTCCTAGCCTTCTCCATCAATGTCCTATTCATTCTTTCTGCAACTCCATTCTATTGTGGATGTTAGATAGTTCAAATAACCAAAAGACAACTAAGAGGGGGGGGGGTGAATCAGTTGTCACCAGATTATCAGAACCTTAGGCAATTAAACTTTAATATTGAAACACGTAAGATCAATACCAGAATGCATAAACTAATTACCAAAATAGCAGATATATCAATTAAGTACAAACAACAATTAGAGAATAAATACCATCCACATGACACCAAGATTTGTACATGGAAAACCCGGTAAAGGGAAAAATCACGGTGGGAAGCCTACCCACAGTTAGATAATACTTCTGCAGTAAGTATGTGAATACAAATTGAGGATCCTGCACTTGCAGGAAGACCAACAACCTAGAGCACACTGCTCATTACAAAAGGAGTCTCACTGACTACATAAAAATCTAGACTACAATCCAAAAGAAAGATTGAACTACAATGATAACATCTCCTATGCCTGAATACAGTTCCGGTTAAGTTGAATACCAGAGGATTTAATCCTCTTACATAAACCCAACTTGATCACCAATGGTCGACTAAATCCTCTGCATGGATGATTATTACATTATTCATTCGCATACTACATTCCTCTATATGATTTATAATGAGATCTTACATCATATATATACAAACCCTCGACCATAAACAATAAGGTCGACCACCAAACAATAAAGAAATTTTATAATTACAAAATATGTCAGCTTGAGACCTAACAAATAGTATCCAACCCATAAGACATCCTGGAAACACATCGAGAAGTCCAAACAACATGTTACATTAAGCTAGTCCAAAACCTAGATAGACCCAGACCCAATTTAGGTCCACACACGCTACATCAATGATCCCAATCAGCCAAGTCTCGAACACGATCACCATCAGTATCCCGAATCTCTACTAGAAGCTACACCAACACCACTTATGCATAATATCAAAGATCTTCAACAAAGCTCTGCCAGTGAAGCTCTCACCAGGTCAATAAACTGAGCTTACCAACATATAAGATAGCATCTGATCACCAAATCAAAACCAATTGACTGAACATGAATCTGAGTAGAATGAATATAAGATCTAAGCCAATTCCAAAAGCCAAAGCATACCGAATCATCATGATCTAATCCAATTAGCAAACAACTTACCAGGACCACAAGGATATTGATAATCAACCAGAAAAATTAGTGTTGACATCAATGACAAAACATCAATGCAACACATAATCAATTCCTCCAAATGGCCAATAGTGGAGAGTATGGAGTTGTCTTTTGTTTGTTAATGCCATAGTCTTTACAGAATCTATCAAAATCATTAGAGCAAAATTCACTATCATTATCAGTCCTCAAACATTTAATTTTCTTTCCAGTCTGCAACTTAACCATTGCTTTAAATTATTTAAATCGACTGAAAAATTCAGATTTACTCTTTAAAAAATATACCCATGTCCTTCTACTAAAATCATCAATAAATGAAACACAATATATGGATTTTCCAATTGAAGGAACATCTACAAGACTAAATACATCAGAATGAATAAGATCCAAAACACCACAAGTTTTATGAGAACTCGAGTAAAATTGAACGCAATTTTGTTTTCCATTAATTCAATGCTCACAAAAATCAAAGTCAAGAATAAAATCATTACAACCTTCAACAAGGTTTTTATTTTTCAAGGTCCTTAAACCCTTTTCTCCAATGTGACCAAGCCTCTGGTGCCATAACATAGTCTTCTCTGCAGCTAACTTTGCTTCAGAAGAAAGATCACCCTTAGGTACCCAAAAGCCATTTCCATCTGTTGAAGTTGAAACCCTCAAATCTTCTGATGAAGTATCCACATATTTACTTTTTATAGAAGTGCTATTACACTCAACAGTGTATGAGTCTAGCTTATACAAAGTGTTGAACTCAACAACTCTATCAATTACCATAGCACTCTTAATCATCTTACATCTTGCTTCAAAAAATACTACCTGCACACTCGCTTATATTAGTTTGCTCACAGATAACACATTTCATTTTAATCCAGGGATATGCAGCACACCATTAATCATTTTTATTCTACCATCAGAAAACCTAATTCTAACTTTACCTCGACCAACAATGTCTAAATGTGAATCATCACCCAAGTACACCTTACCTCCATTAAATTCTTCATATTCAAAAAACCAATCTCTATTGGAAGCCATATGAAAAGATGCACCTTTGTCAATTAATCAGGCATCATTACCTGCATGAGTTGCCAAAGATGCAATGAATGCATCACCATCTTCCTTTTCAGACTCAGAATTAGAATCAAACTTTTTTTTTTCTTCTTCTTTTCTTCTTTGCAGTCCTTATGGATGTGACCCGGTTTACCACAATTCCAGTAAATGACTTGAAATTTCCAGGAGATTTCGATCTCCCTCTAGATTTGGACTTATCACGCTTCTCATTCTTCTTTCCTTTCTCCTTAGGTCTTCCATGAATAGTTAGGGCTTCATTTGAATTGATGGATACCTTCCTTTGCATCTCTTCACCAAGTAGGGCACCCACCACATCTTCAGATCTAAAAAAAAAATACAATTACTACCAATAGCCACAACAAGAGAATCCCACAAATCAGGCAAAGAACAAAGTAAGATTTGACATTTCTCCTCTTGGTTCATCTTAACACCGATAGATACCAATTGAGCCACCAACATATTCAATACTTCCAGGTGGTTTGCAATTCGTCCACCCTCTTCCATCGTCAAGGAATACAATTTCTTCTTTAAGAAAATTTGATTTAGTAAAGATTTTGCTTGATACATTTCACCAAGCTTAGTCCATAGATTCTTTCCAAAGTTTTCTTTGTGGACATTGATTATAACAAAGTCTATTAGGAATAGTTTTATTAGACCCTTGGCTTTTTGGTCCATAACATCAGACTAAGCTATTTTAGCAGGATCTGAGGGTCTTTGGACATTCACATGAACAACATCTCACATATCTTGATCTATTAGCAAATCTTTCATCTTCAACTTCCACATCTCAAAATTCATTCCATTAAATTTCTCCACCTCTATTCTCCCTGATGAACTTGCCATCTAAAATTCCCGCAACAAGATCAAAAAGTGTCTTCTGCACAAACTCCCACTCAAATCTGGATTAGTTCAAAAAACCCAACAACCCACAACTGAAACCAAAGGTGATAAGGCCATGATACCAATTGTAAGGAAGTTAAGTAGCAGAATAACTTCCTACACTAACCTTGAGAGGAGGGTAATGCAAATTTTTTTACAGATCATCACAATAGTTATAGAAAATAGAAATATACATAACAACATTCAAACCACAACACAATGATTTACGTGAGGAAAACCCTTTCAAGAGAAAAAACCCCACACTCCAAAAGCTGCCCAATATATTATTCATCAATCAAAATAGATTACAATACACTTATAGAGAAAGCTTTTCACAAGAGTACCAGTAATCAGAGATTCAAAGGTAACTCAATAGCCATAAGACTCTTACACACAACCTCTATCTCACACACCTCATAGATAGGAGATACAATACAAGAAACATTCAAACGATATTACAAAACCATGGACTGAAACCATCCAATAAAGTATAGCCGACCTTATCTCCAATCTAGATGCCCTCTGACATGTTAAAACACACATCAACATGTGTCCCTCCCTTTAACAACTCATTTATGTGTCTGATACAAATTATATTTCCTATTTCAGGAGTACAAACTTCCGGAGGCCATAACTTGCGAACCATGTGTCTGATTGACAAACTGTTTGAAGCGTCAGAATGCTCGCAAAGTTCTCTATCACCTCGTAAACCGCTACGCTGTTTATTCCCACTTTTCAAGGTATTTTGAAGGGTCTAAAGTCCCTAAAATTAAATTTAAACCTTTAATCACTCCCCTCCAAAATGAAAACTTTGATATCTTCAAAACTATTAGTGATCTTGTATCGAAACTTTACTAGCATGCTTATCTAACCAACCAGAATTTTCTAGGAGAATTTTGAAATATTTCATGCATAAATGAAACCTTACTATAAACTCATGTAAATGCAAGGTTGAAACATCATTTTCCCAACATTCAACTCAAAATATAAATATGAAATTTTTAGCCTTATATATTTATGATATTGTTATATTTTTGAGTTGCTTATATGCTACACATCTCTTTATTATATGAAATTTATTTGTCATTTCAAAACTATTGCAAAAAATATTTCAAAACAAAACAAAAAAACAAGGCAAAATAGGGCAACATATTACAATGGAATTGGATAATGTCCAAGTAGTCACTCTGTGTTTAAGGCATGTCTAGATTAATTAAAATGCAAGCCCTAAGAAATTATTTCCTTGAGATATTACAAGGGCAACCAAGAAGAGGTAATATAAAACTAAAAAACATCAATCTCTTGTTACAAAACTTATTTTCTTCCTCTAGAGAAAAAGTTTCCCTTCTTATAATCATGACACAAAGTATTTTACACACACTCAAAGAATAAATAATATACTTTGCTCTCTACAAGGAATCTACTAAAATCTATAGGACAAGAACGCATCTTTCAAATTCTTCACCAATGGCCAAATCTATTTAGAATTTATACCACATATTTGTCTTATATGCTTCACAAAAATGAGATAGAAAAAGGTAGAATATTGCCATTGAAATTTCATCTGCTGGTAGAATATTGAAATGAACTCCTTTTCTTATCTGTCAACATGCTCTTCTTTGTAGAAAATGAGATTACTACCTCCACAAAAGGGTGACAAGGCCTCGTGGACATATGTATGCAAGCAAATCTAAGAGATTCATATTGTTGTTGGAGAAAAATCAAGACTAAGAAACAATAATGGTGTTTCAATAACAATCCTCTTTATCAACAACACGAGGTTGAATGCAAGGAATAAAAGAAAAAAATGATGTTTTCTCTTCCCAATGTGAAAGAAAAGAGGAGGAAGAATAAGGATATTCCTGCAAGAACTCATATTACTTATGTTAGAAATGCTTGATTAGTTATCATTTATGACAATCCTAATGATCTAGATTGGTCTAGTTATTGAAATATATAGTGTTTGCAGTGTATGATGAGTATTTATGATGAGTATGCAGAATGTTGGCAGTGCTAAACAGTTGAAGATAGGTATGTATGAGTGAAAGGCAGTCAACAATGGTTGTAAGTATACTCTTCTGGTAGATTGTTGCTCTAGAATTGTGCAGTGTCAATCCGTTGATATGTTTCTCATAGTGTTTGAGTTTTCATGTATATGCAGTCTAGTGATATTCAGTTGACAATTGACAAGGTTGTAGTACTCTGCATTCTTGTCTTGTTGCAGATATGATAGCATATTTTTTATATGTTGGTTGTCATTTCTCAAGATTGTTGTATTCAAGTTTTTGTGCTTTGGAAGGCATGCTCTGAATGTTGTGCTACAAAGATATATTCAGCTATGCAGTGTTTGACGATTCTATGAGCTCTGGTTTGCCTCCAACTTTTGATATCTAATGTTAATATTGGTTGATGATCTGTTGTTTGTGTCTTTAACTATTTCTATGTTAGGTGGATTGTGTTCTTTATGTTTCAGTAGCGTGTTCAGGAGGAAGTTTGAGATTATATTCATTTTGGGTTTTGGGTCAGCTGGCCTTGAATGTTTTTATTATTGTTTTTGCTCTGGTAATTATAGCATGCAATCTAACCATTGGAGTATCTTTTGGGCAAGTGTGTCTGAGGCCGACTTGATGTATATCCTTATCGATATGCACACACAAATAGATATATATATATATATATACATATACATTTTTTTTTTGGATATATACAAGAGAGAAGATCGAAGTGTGAGCAGAGAAGGTAATGAGTTGGGTGAAGAAAAAGGACAATTTCAATGCGACAATGTTTTGAGTGTGAGCAAGCTGATAGAAAATGAGTTGTAGAGTTTTTTAACTGGATCTATTACAAGTAGTTGATGTGTTGTATGAGCTTAACAAAACTGATCCCATTCATATGTAGATGCATCTTTCTCAATTCACTCTTATTCTTTTTGGCAGTGAGCCCTCCAGTAGTAAGCCTCCGTTTGTAATCCCAAATAACTAGTTTTATTATCTTGAGAGTTAACCCCCTTCGTGGTTTTTCCCAGTTGGGTTTTTCACATATAAAAATATGGTGTCTCTTTTATGGTTGTGTGTGTTTTGGATTTCATTTCAATTGCTTCATACTAAGATTAATTGAGATCAAATTTAGTTTCAAAATTTATGTGTGTTTAATTTTGGGAATATTGATTCACTTCCCTCTTTTAGTATTTCGGTTTATTCAACAAATTAACCCCAATAAATTGTTTGAGACATGGATTGAGAAAAATATTTGATAAGTGAGTAGAGCAAATGTGAGAGTGATAGCAAGGCTGCAATATTCCAATAGATTGAGTTTACAACCTTCTCTCATATGTATGTATGTATATCTACACACACACACACACACACACACACACACACACACACACACACACACACACACACACACACATATACATATACATATACATATACATATACATATACATATACATATACATATACATATACATACACACATGTTTGTGTGTGTTTACATACATACATACATTCATACACACACATATATACATATATATACACACGCATATATATATATACACACACACACACACACACACATAGACACACACATGTATATGCATATACATATACATATACATATACTGTTGACATAACTAATGGTGTTGGCACAACCGTTTCATCAGTTAGTATTGTCATTGATGACCAACACTTACCAGTGAATAAGGCCAAGCTCATAGGCAAGAAGATGTGGTAAACCTCAATGGTTTACTCATGGCTGCAAATAGTATGGAGGATTCAGTGCTTCCCAAATATGCATCATTGACACACTTAAGCAGCGTGTTGTTAGAAGGCTAATCGGTTGAAGGGAAAACAGAGTAGCTGACCAGTCAATCAAGCACCCGATAGGTATTGAGATCAGTTTCTTCAAACAGGAAGATGAAATGATGATGCGGTCACAAGAGGTGACTCAGATTATAGTTTAGTAGTCTTATGCATGATCATAACACTCTGGATAGACAGGTGATAAGTCTAATTGATGATTAGTGACTAGTGGCAAAAGGTGAAGAGTTACAGTGGTGAACAGGTGATACAGGTTGAAGGATGATATCCTTTGGGAATCTCAAAGAAATGACTGGTAAGCTAGATGCAATGACCAAAGGTGAGTCAGTCATGGCGAGATATCATCAAACAAATGAATAGTGAAGTCTACTACAGTTAACAATCAGTTAAGGTGAGATTTGTGTGGACTTTTCGGTTCACATTAAAAAGATAGAACACGACCCAAAGGTTGCTGAAATTATGAGTTGTAGAGGCAGTTAAGGATGAGTCATTGGTGAGATTGATGGATAGCGCACAAAGAGAGTGCGGGAAGATTTGGAAAGTTTTGAGTTTCAAATCTACTGAGTTTTGTATAAAGGTTTTTGGAGAAAACTAACAAGTTTGATCATAAAATTTGCAAAGTGCAATTCTGGGGAGAGGAGATACTGCAAGATGAGAAGAGGGCATAACTGCTAAGTGAATAGTAGGGTGGTGAAGAGAGTGTGTAGAGCTCAGATAGTGTGAATACCAGAGAGAGAATGCAGAGCACCAGAAGAGTGCAGAGCAAGTGTGATGTAGAGCACCGGTACAGTGCAGAGCAAGTATAACCGGTGGTCAAACTGAAGAGATTCATTTGGATCTAATTAAGCTAAGAGTAGCTATTACAACATATCATTCTCTCTATTGTTTTCTAATAAGTACAATATTAAAATACCTTAACCAGGTGGACTTTAACAAGTCCCTTTGTAAAATCCCTTAACTGGGTGATATCTTAAATGATGATCCTAAGTCCTTTAACAAGGCTACCTCTAATAGGGTAAAGGTTCTAACAGGCCTTAAAGAAAATCCCTTAACCGGGTGGAACCTAACAATGTCTTTGTAATCCCTTAACATGGATGGCTCCTCATTGGGTGTACTCCAAAAGAGTGCAAATTTTGTGAGTTTCTACTTACACTATGGTTTTCTCCCATTTGGGTTTCCACGTGATAAATCTTAGTAGTCTTGTGTGTTATATTTTTGTGTGCATGTTTCTTATCAATATTGCTTATATTGATAAGTTTTAAGTTTGAATAAGAAGTTTTAATTAAGGTTAAATCTGTAATAATTGGTATAGTGTTGATTGACCCCTCCCCTCTCAACACTGGTTGGGCTAACAATTAGCATCAGAGCCTTGGTCCTTAGATTCAGAAGAGCTTAACAACTTAAGGAAAGATCCAAGATGATGTGAAAGGAGGGCCCCAAGTTCTCTAAGGAGAATTACATATTATGGTGTGGTAGAATGAAGCTCTACCTAAGAACCCTAGGAGATCATTATTGGAATCATGTAATCATAGAGTGCAATGAACCTACAGGGGTTCTCACTGCAGATCAAATCAAAGAGAAGCAAGATAACATTGCAATTATGGATATGATTGCTAGTACTCTATCTATAACGAGTATGTTGAGGTTCAAGATCTGAAAATAGTCTATGAGATGTGGAATAAGCTGAAGACTGTCTATGGAGGAGATCCTCATGTACAAAAGGCTAAGGTGGGTAGTTTGAGAGGCAAATTTAATGAGATGAGGATGCAAGAAGGAGAAAATATAGAACAATACAACAAAAGAATAAAGGATGTGGTAAATTTCATCAGAATTATTGGAGGAAAACTTGAAGAAGATGATGTGGTCAACAAAATCTTGAGAACCTTGCTATCACAATATGCCATAAGGGTTTCTGCAATTCAGGAACTTAGATCTTTGGGAACAGTTAACATTACACTTAACTCCCTGATCGGTAAGATAACTGCCTTTGAACTGAGCAACTATGATAACAATATGCCTAAGATTGATGTTGCCTTCAAATCTTCCATGACACTTGCACCAACAATGAGAAGAAAAGAAACCGAAAGTAGTTCTACTGCAAGAACCGATCATTCTCATGAATATGATAACTTGTTACCTGAAGAACATGAACAAGATGAGCTTGAAGCCCTAATAAAAAGAAGCCTGCCAAGAGGAAAAGGGAAGTACAAAGGTAAACTACCCCTGAAGTGTTTATCATGCAATAAAATAGGTCATATTGCATCTAGATATCCTGACAATGATAGGAAGGATAACTTCAGAAGATACAAAGAGAAGAGCAAGGAGTTCTATCTTGAAGAAGGAGTTACCGATGAAGAATCAGAAGGATCTGATGCAGAAGGGATTGCATTTGTAGTGGTAAAGGAAGATAGCACAGAGGAAAGTGATATGGCACTGATTTCTAGTATAAATTGGTGTGGAGACTAGGTAATTGATATTGGTTGCACTCACCACATGACTGGTGACAAGAACAAATTCCTCAGCATGGAGGACTGTGATGGAGGACTGGTGAGATTCGATAATGATGCTCCCTATGCGGTAAAAGGTAAGGGATCTATTTTCCTAAATGATAAAACCAACTGTGAAGATGTTTACTAGGTAGCAGGGCTAAAGTATAGTTTGTTAAGTGTTGCACAACTTAACAATAAGGGTTAAAGGTTAGAGTTTAATGAAGGAATATGCAAAATAAGTCATAAATCAGGAGGTCTAATCGCTACCAGTAAACAAACCAAAGGTAATTTGTTCTACCTAGACATCACTATAGGAAGTTGCCTAATGGAAAAGGTAGAAGATAGTTGGTTGTGGCACAAAAGATTGTTTTATGTTAATTTTGATCGCATATCAAAGGTTAGTAGAATGAAGTCTGTCAGAGGTATGCCTAACATTAGGAAACCTAAGAATGCTATGTGTAAAGATTGTCAGCTAGGAAAGTTGACCGGGTCTAGTTTTAGCAGCAAATCTTATTCATCTGAGAATGTGCTAGACCTAGTGCATATAGATTAGTGTGGTCCTATGAGGACTAAGAGTTTCTATGGGGACCGGTACTTCATGTTGTTTGTAGATGATTTTTCAAGAATGATGTGTTACTACTTATCAAATTGCCATTAGTTTTTGTATTCAAAGTCATACTATATATTCTAGTCGGTTAGCACTACCGAATCATGCAGTCGGTATGCATAGTCTAGTCGGTTACAACAGAAAGCAGTCACAGATCGCAGTACACATCGAGCTGTCTACCGAGTATCTTTTCATAACTACCGAGTAGTAAAGATGACACACTGAGTTGATATTCATCAAGTGAAACGTGTTACCAGATACATTGAACCTGGACATGCATATGAAAATGTGTTACAAGATCGAGGCACATCTAACCGTTATTACATTGGAAATTGCACCAGAAGATTGTGTATGATTACAAGGACAATCTAACCAATGAAATATTTTGTTTAGTTATTCATTCAAGGAATCTTGTTTGTAAGATCGAAGCAATGAATTGGATCACCGTTTTAAGAGATCTATTTATACAGCATTAGTGAAGTGCATGAAGGAAGACTGTTATAGAGACACAAAGGTCACCGAGAAGGTTTTCAGAGAATAGTCGAAGAACAGAGTAAACAAAAGGGTTTACCAAGTTACTATATGGGTTACCGAGGTATGCTATAAGCAAGGTAATCTTATTCTGAGCACATAGAATCTACTATAACATTTCAGATGTAAAGTTGCAGATATTTGTAATGATTTTATTGTAATATTGTGAAGTTGAAAGAGAAACCTTTAATAGGGTAAAAGACTCTAATCAAGTCTATAAATTGTAAAGCCTCTAACTAGGTGCAACATTCAAAATAAATGTTGTAAAATCCTTTAGCAAGGTAGATCTAATAGATCTTGTTACTCCTAACAAGGTAAGCTATCAGAAATAGCTAAATGTAGCTCTAACCGAGCATTCTTTATTATTGCAGTAGTGAAGTTGTGGGTGCCATCCCCACCGCAGTTTTTCTCTCTAACCAAGAGTTTCTGCATAACCAAAATATATGTGTTATGGAGTGAATCATGTATGATTGTTATCTATTTGTTTTAACTTTATTTTGTGTTACCGCACTATTATGTTTTTGCATAACAATAAAGTTATCACTAAAGAAAAGTTTTGGAGTACTAATTCACCCCTCCCCTCTCAGTACATTAGCTTTCCATATTGGGCCTAACATGATGTGGGTTGTATTCTTGAAAGAAAAATATGAAGCCTTTCATACGTTCAAGGTCTTCAAGGCTCGAGTGGAGAGAGGAACTGACAAGAGTATGAAATGCTTGAGAGCAGATAGAGGAGGAGAGTTCACCTCTCAAGAGTTCACAAATTACTGTGAAAAATAGGGGATTATGAGGCAGATGTCTGCACCTAGAACACCTCAACAAAATGGATTTGTTGAAAGAAGAAACAAAACTCTAATTGATTGTGCAAGGACTCTGATGATACATAAGGATATTGCACTTATCTTCTGGAGAGAAGTAGTGAGTACTGCTGTGTATACCTTGAACTAGATTCACGTGAAGGGGACAAATAAGACTCCCTATGAATTATGGTGTGGATAATCACCCAATGTGAGTTACTTCAAGGTATTTGGAAGTAGGTGTTACATCAAGAGGGATGAGTACTCTGGAAAGTTTGATCCTAAGATGAACAAAAGGACCGGTAAGATTGTGGAAAGTGAAAATGTCAGAGTGGATGAGTTCTCCGAGAAAAATGAACAAGACAACAAGAACGAACCAAAGGACTCTCAAGGATTTTTTTACACTGTACCAGATGAACCTACTGCAGAGAATCCTAATGTAGCTGCAAATGAGAAAACAAGTGAAGTAGAACCTGCACAACCAGTAGAAGAAGATCCAAGAAATGAACCGGTACAACCAAGGTATGTTAGAAACAATCATCCCACTGATAATATTATTGGTGATAAAAATGCAAGAGTACTGACTAGAATAAAAGAAAGGGAGAGTACCTGTCCGCTCTCTAAAATTGAGCCCAAAACAACAAAGGAGGCTCTATAAGATGAAGACTAGATCAAAGCTATGGATGAAGAACTGGAGCACATTGAGAAAAATGAAACTTGGATCCTTGTGCCTAGACTGGAGAACAAAAATGTAATAGGCACCAAGTGGGTGTTTAGATATAAATTGGATGAAACCGGTCAAGTAGTAAGAAACAAAGCAAGATTAGTCTGCAAAGGGTATGTATAGGAAGAAGGTTTGGACTATGGAGAGACCTTTGCACCTGTGGCCAGACTGGAAGGAGTCAGAATCTTGTTTGCTTATGCTGCCTATGGGAAGTTCAAGGCCTACAAAATGGATGTCAAATCAACATTCTTCAATGGTGTTCTAGAAAAAGAAGTGTACATTGAGCAACCATAAGGGTTTGCTTCAGAAGATGGAAGAGACATGGTATGCAAGCTGAAAAAGGCTCTATATGGGCTAAAACAAGCACCAAGAGCTTGGTACAAGAGGTTGCACTCATACCTGATAAGTATATGGTTCATGAGAGCTGGTGACAACAGTAACTTGTATTTAAAGATTGGATAAGAAGGAAAACATTTGATTGCAATTTTTTTTGTAGATGACATCATCTTTGGAGGAGATGATGAAATGAGCAGAGGTTTTGCAGAAGAAATGAAGAAAGAGTTTGAAATGTCCATGATCAAAGAAATAAAATTATTCATCGACCTACAAGTATCTCAGCTAAAGAATGGTATATTCATTAGCCAGACCAAATATATAAGAGAAATTTTGAAACCCCTTTGGAATGGAAGATTCCAAACTTGTTAGAACTCCGATGGTTATAGGTTGCAAGCTCTCCAAAAATGATGAGGCTAATGAAGTAAATGAGACACTAAATAGATCCATGATTAGTTGCAGTATGTAGTGCATAGTAGACCAGATACAACACAAACAATTGGATTGGTTGCTAGATTTGCTGCAAATCTAAAAGAGACTCATATGGTGGTGTTTAAGAGGATATTTAGATATCTTAAGAGAATTGATGAGTATGGTCTCTGGTATTCACATAAGGGAAATTTCAACTTAAGTGTCTTCACCGATGCAAATTGGGCAGGGAACATTGATGACAGAAAGAGCACTAGTGGAGGTGTATTCTTTCTTGGA